>NC_044923.1:15864911-15944247 GCF_003576645.1 Ipomoea triloba | reverse complement strand
TGGGAGCAGTTCTTGAATTGGCTCAGTCTGCATCGGTTCAGGATCTTGCTGTAAATCCTGATTTGGTCCAACCATTGGTTCAAAATCCGGTTCAGGGGATTGCTGTAAGTCCTGAACTGGTTCTTCCAAAGGCTGAGCCTCAACAGCTTGTGGAATCTCAATAGTGGGCGGTATATCTGCAGGCAGAACTGGATGAGCACTGCGGATAAGTACAACACCACTAGATGACGTAGAAGGTTGAGAGTCCGTATGATCAAATGAAGGGACTAAGTCCTTAAATTGATCACTCCCACTGATTAAGTCATCTTCAAGAAACTTAGCATTTCTTGATTCCACTATCCTAGTAGTATGAGATGGACAATAAAACCTATAACCCTTAGACGATTGTGCATATCCAATAAAGAAAGCACTAATGGTCCTTGGGTCAAGTTTCTTTTCGTGTGGGTTATAAATCCTCACCTCAGACGGGCATCCCCAAACACGCATATGTTGCAAACTCGGTTTCCAACCTTTGAATAACTCAAATGGTGTCTTAGGGACTGCCTTGGTTGGAACACGGTTTAATATATACGTTGTCGTCTTAAGTGCTTCAGCCCACAACGACTTTGGAAGCTTAGAGTTTCTAAGCATACTCCGCACCATATCCAGAAGGGTCCTGTTTCTTCTTTCAGCTACACCATTTTGGTCTGGAGAACCATGCATGGTGTATTGGGCAACAATCCCATGTTCTTGAAGAAACTTAGCAAAGGGACCAGGTGCTTGTCCATTTTCAGTATATCTACCATAATATTCACCACCTCTATCAGATCTAACTATCTGTATTTTCTTGTTGCATTGGTTTTCAACTTCAGCTTTAAACAATTTAAAGGCATCCAATGCTTCAAGTTTATGATTAAGTAAATACACATAGGAAAATCGTGAGAAGTCATCAATGAAAGTGATGAAATATTTCTGACCGGACACCGTCATGTCAGGACAGCATATGTCAGTATGAATAATTTCTAACAACGTTGAACTTTTATTGGCACCTTTCTTTGACTTGTTTGTCTGCTTACCCTTGATGCAGTCAATGCAAGTCTCAAAGTCAGTGTAGTNTAGAGTAGATAGTACTCCATCCTTTACCAACCTTTTAATGCGCTCTAGGGAGATATGACCTAATCTCCGATGCCATAACATTGAGGAATTATCGTTAATACTGCACCGTTTGGTGCCATTTTGAACGTGTAAAGAATTGTAAACCGAATCATTCTTTAAGTTAAGACNCTCCAACTTCTTCAATCGAGTTGCAATTTCTCTAACTTGCATGATGTGTTTACGTGTTCCCTTAACAGTGGAAAGACGCAGATTGATAAACTTCATTATGAGTGTGCTAGCCAAAGATTTATTAGAATCAACGAATTGATCATCAATGGCTTTAAGCAGAGGCTTAGCTTTCTCAATGTCTTCAACGGTACCCCGTATTCCCTTAGGAAGTTTTGACTTGATGAGGTACACGCCCATGCGATTGGATCTCTCCCATCGCTCCCACAGTTCTTTTTGTGCGGTAGTGCTTGCCGCAGTAACCGCGGGGGGCTCATCATTGAGAACAGCGTAATCCACTCCTAACAAACCTAAATGTAGGAGAATAGCCTCTTTCCACTCTTTGTGGTTATCATCGTCTAGCATAGGGATATCAATTGTTATTGTTTGAGTAATGGGTAGAGTTGCTGTGAAAAAATAAAAAGAAAGCTTGGTTAGGAATTTTTGAGGCAAATAATAGAGAGAGTAACTGTAGTACATAATATTACCAATGTAAATTATGTAAAAGATAAACTCGTATGCCATAAAAATTGCCTGTGGGCTAAATTTTTATGCAGAATGAATCTATCAAACTGAATGGTGGAAACGGAATGGGTACGATTTGGGTTTTTCCACCCTTAATGACAAACCTACCAAACTATATGCCGATACATAATCCCTGTGGGCAAATTATGATCATAGTTTAGTATTTCATCCTAATTAACCCTACAAATATAACAAAATTGCCTGTGGGCTAAATTTTGCCATATTACGCAGAATTAATCACAAGATTCTTGCTTAAACTTTATGTGATTAATACTTATTGTGTAATTTCAGTAAATTAAAGATGCTGTGGCTACTCTTTAATCGACCAAAACTAAGCATAATCACAATAGCAAGGGTATTTAAAGCCTAATCAAACAAATTAAACTAAAAACATGATTGACAATCTTTAGGTATATCCCAGGAAAGTTGGTTGGTGCTAAGGCTCCATTAAAAACCAACTCCTTAGACAGAGTAGCGTCGCAAAGGGACTAGTAGCAATATGACTGAAGGCATTTTTAGCGGTTTCAGCCAGCAAGGCGTTTTAAGCCAGGGCCAGAGAACTAGTATTCCTCCCCAAGAAACTTCCCTAAATCATGTGTTCTCATATTTAAAGTAAAATCGTTTGGTTGATCTATAAGAATGTAGAATCACTTAAGGATAAGGCTTTAAATAGGGTAAAACTATGAAGAGTTTTATGTACTTTATGTGCTTTAAGATCCTTTAACAAGAATCGCGAATGGAGTATTGACTGAAAGAGTAATAATATGCATAATCTATTCTTAATAGGCACTAAATTCACCTAAAAGGCACTAAACCATGCGTAATAAGCATACAATTCAGACCTAAAAGGCTCTAAATTCAGTCTTAATGAATATGTTTTTCTAGAGGCATAATTATAACAGTCAAAATAATTATTGCAGTAAAGACATACATAGCATGCTCAGATTATGCACATTATTAACTCATACTCCATAACCAAATATTAAATTGTAACACTTAATACAATTTAACTGAAAAAATTCAATATTAAAATTAAAATTCGAACAAATTGAAAACTTAATAATTTGTTCAAAATTGAATAATAATTTTGATATTGACTTCAATTAAACATTCAAATTGCTACACTTAATGCAATTTAAATCAAAATTCAATATTAAAATTAAAATTCAAACAAATTTAAAACTTAATAATTTGTTCAAAATTTAATGATAATTTTAATATTGACTTTAGACAAAATTCAATTGGATAATTTAAGTGAAGAGGTCCATATATGATGAAGGCATTAAAAAACTTTAGAGAACCCAAACCAAACAAGCCCAGAATTAATCCCTTTTTTTTTTTTTTTAATTGAGACCAGGCCTGGCCAGATTTGGGCCAGACCAGGCCCACCATTCACCATCCTCTTCTCTTCAACCTAACAGCCATGGACAGGAAGCAGGGGAAACGGACCAGCAGCCACAAAGCACAGACCAGACGCCGGCGTTGCCTGAGGGAGGAGAGGACAGCCGCGTCGCTGGGAAACCCAGCTCCGCCACTGCCGCCGCCATCCGTTGCAACTCCGACGCCGAAGCCTGCCGCCGAAGCCTTCCGTCGCCGTTTCAACCCAAACCAATCCGCCGTTCTGTCGTCGTCCTCCGTCACTCCAGGCACCGGTGAACACATTTATCCGGCGAGCAGTTTTGACGGAGGAAAAAAAAAGCGTAGCAGCCAAAACCAAAAAAAAACCCAATTGATTTTGTTTAATTTTGACTTTTTGTTTAATTGTTTCTTGATGCGGAAAATTCAACAAAACAAAATATTTCCAGCAGCCCGAATTAATTGCAAAAATTTTAATATGCATCTTAATTGTATAACATATACAACATATTCAAATATCACGTATATGCAATTAATAGAACCAGGCAGAGATTATACAGGAATCTGATACCAACTGTTAGAATAATTATATCACATGTAACCATAATATGTGATAACAGGATCGTACTAACCTCCAGCCATAGCTCTTAATCAACACAGGTTGAATGATCCGGACTGCAGCAGAGTTTCGCGTAAGCGTTGTTGTCTCTCACTGGGCTCAGCTCTCTCTAGATGGTGTATGAGGAATGTAGTGTGAGCTGTGAGAGGACTTGTGACCCTATATATAACCACTGGCCATCATTGTGGTTGTATTCCAATAGGTCTCCTAAACCCTAACCAGACTCCTAATCATAATGGGAGTCCAGCTATTAGGTTATTAGTGTTGCACCACATATCAATTACTTAATATTATTATAACTAATCCTAATGTTATAATAATTATGATAATAATAACAGGAAAACGTTACAATTGATTTATATATGGATAGTTAGAAGGTTTCTTTTTTTTTTTTTTTTAGATTGATCATTATTGAGTTGATCTGTAATCAAAATTCTCGAAATCAATGATGGACATGTAAGTTTATGCATTTGGAATGTTCTATTTATATTGAAAGATAAAACAGTACTTATGATAACAATTATACTCCAAATATTTGAACTTTATTTATGGGAAATGTAAAGAAAACTACTTCACTAGACTTGAAGATGCATGTAGCACTTTGTATTCTTGTATTCGTAGTTTGTGTGTTATTGTATATAGAGTAGTACCTTGTATTTTTATGAAGATAAAGAAATTGTTAAATGAAGAAAGATGAAGAAATGTATAGATGAGATGGGAAAGTGCAAAGTTGTCAAAGTGTTTAAGGATAAAAATGTAAAGAGAGTGGGTTTTTCTTCATTGTTGATGCTGGAAAATCGGAGGATCTAAACAAGGGTAATGGAAATTCTTTCAACAATGATGAGAAGGAAGCTGAATATTGTTATGGTTGCGGTTATGATTATGATTACATGGTTGCAAATATTCCTTGTGGACCTGGTTTGGAGAGTGTGGATGTATATAATAGTATATTTGGTTATTGACCTTGTTAGGAGAAATACCAAAAAGGGAATGCAAATTATCAAGTGAGTGATCAAGAAAGCAACAGGAAACCATAAGAAAGTATCGCTTATTATCTTTTTGGCAGCCCCTTCGGATATGGTGGAGATGAAACATTTATGTTTTTTTTCGTGGGAGGGTGAGAGGTGACATAGGAGACGGAGGCAATGGTGAAGAAGAGAATAAGAGCGTAAGAGGTTTAGGTTAGGTGAGAGTTGGGCGACGTTGGGGAAGCAACGAAGGAGGTAGAGTGGGATAGCAAACAGGTGCAGGTTGTTTTGGAGGTTGAGATGATGAAATTACGCTTGTGACCTTAGAGTTGACAACCTTTAGATGGAGGAACTGACAAAAAACCTAATTAGGTAAATTTTGAATAGTTGAAAATTTAATCGGATTCAATCAATAGTCGAAGACCAATTTGTGAATTATGCTATAGTCGAGATATCATTTTGGATATATACTCCTAAAATATTACTATCAACTCAACTTGCTATGATCTATTTCTAAGTTCCTTATTAATTTCTTAGGCTTAAACATATCATTTTCACAATGTAGGAAAATTTTACAGTTTACCAATGAGTTGAAATTGACATATAACTCCAATTAGGGGATTATTCAGTTGTTCTTGGAAGAAATTGTCACCCCATATAAAGGTCGGTATGCATACTTAATATTCATTTTGATAAATTAATTATGGAATAGTAAGTATTAGTAACATGATGAATTTTTACATCTACTTATTAGAAAAGCTAATATTTTGTGGCATGAAAATTTTCTTTATCAATTAATTATAATTCATATTTATTATTTTCAATCAATATCAATACGAAAAATCACACGTTTAACATATTAAATAGAAATTTCGAGTTAATACCATCTAAAGTACTTCGAGTATAGTGATTTTGTCACGTTTAGTCTAAAACTTTTAAATTGATCACCCGTGGTAATTCAATTTTTAAATTATTACCATTTGTGATCCAAATTAACCATATATGATCCATCAACTATCAAATTATAGGTGATTGAAATGAGGGGTCAAGGAAAGAAGGTATTAATTGTTACCGAGTATTTCTTTGTAAAGTTTAATATGAATATATTAATGATTAAATTAATTAGTTTAAATATTACCCATACCACTTAGTGTGTTGACCATTGGGACGAATGATTAGTCTTCTGGCTGTCGGCTGGAGGGATATACCTTTAGACTAGGATAGCAATTCAACCCGCCCCCGACGGGGAAAATCGATCCCCATCCCTACGGGGGCGGGTTCGAGGAACAGGGGCGGGAATGGGGAGAAATTCCTCATCCCCGCCGGGGACGGGGGCGGGGAGGGTATACTCTGTCCCGATCCCCGCTCCCCGTTATTTTATATATATATATATATATATATATGTATGTATGTATGTATGTATGTATGTATGTATGTATGTATGTATGTATGTATGTATGTAAAAGAAATTAAAAGTTAAAACCCTAGAAGTTCATTTGTTTTGCTATGTACTTATATTTGGACTTTGGACTTTGAAGAAGTTTGAAACAATTTAAAGTGTTTGGACAATTTATGATTATGTATTTTTATTTGAAAGTTTGAAACTTTGGATATTTGTGGTAATTTTAGAGTTTGGATATTTTAATTTTATTAATCTATGTATGTTGAATTTGGGCTTTGTTTAAGGATTCAAAGCTTAATTTCTTTTTCATAATATTATTATTTTTAAAAATTGACATAATTAAAAAAAATTCCCGCAGAGATTCCCGTCCCCCAAAAATCCCTACAAGGACGAAAAGTGGGGAGGGATTTCAGAGACGGGACGGGGACCATTCCCCGACCCGGCCCCACCCCGTTGCCATCCCTACTTTGGACAAATCCAAAAAAATTAATTAGTTTAAATATTACCCCCTGTCCGTGCGGGTGATGGCCTCAATGCATATAAGTCTCAATTTTCGCGGTACTTTTAGGCGCCTACAATCTGCATCAAAATTACCTTAACATTGCTGCATTTGAGCGGGAGCTCTCTCTATCAGTAGTAGACATGGAGATCTCGTCCGTGCAAATGCTCTGTAAACATGTGATTTCTTACTCTATAAAATCTCTCATTTCACTTTTTTTTTTTTGGAGGCATTTCATCTAACACTTGATGGTTTGTTATTGTTGTTTTTTGCAGTTAATTTTCTGCGCCGTTCAGAGGTGCCGTTTGAGAGATGATCCCTGCAGATTATCAGTTAAATTGACCCCTTCTCCACTGCTCAGTCCCCCTCTCGTTCGAATCTCAGGTCATCTCTCCCTATATTTGTTGTGTGTAGGAATCGGTACTTGTACTGTAAATGCTTATCTGTACGATAATTCAGTGAACAATCGCTTTCAAACATATATCAATTTGGTTTATGTAGATTGATCTCGTATGCTCCTGCACTTTTTATAGTTTGAAAGTAATTTATAATCTAATGGTGGCCAAAATATTTATAATTTGTAGTTTTACACGTGTGTGCATGCATGCGTGTGTATTGAAGTTCCAATTTCCGGAGGTCTTAATAGATTGAATTTAACTCTGTTCAGAAGTTCTGAATAGCTCTTTACAAAGTTTCAGTAAAGGAAAATAAAAAGCAATGATTCGGTATCTGGCTTTTCTGGTGAAACAGTTTCTGATACTGGCATTGGAAGCAAACTGGAGGAGTACCAACATCTGAAGTACCCAAATGACCTCGTTTTGGCTGGTAAATGGGGTTAGTAATTGGCTATTACTTTGCTACTTATTTCTACTTCATTTAAAATTTCACTGTTTTTGGGCTGTCTGATAACTGATGCAAAATTCTGTTTTGTATTTTCCCCCTTTCTCTGTGTCAGATGGATTGATCTCTATTTCAACAACTGGTAAGTTTCATCCTACCACTGATAGTTATGTTTTGTATCAGAGGGAATTTATCAAACCATACTGTCATATGCTTTAACAAAGTTTTGAGTATTATGTGAATTCAGTATAAGTATTCATTTAATTATATACAATTGGTATGTTCATCTAATTGATAGAGTGGATTTGAAACTGTCAGAAGTCATTTGGCATAAATTTTAATTGAATATGAACTTGTGAGTTATGACTTGGTCTTAACACTAGTTGTCATTTGTTATGGATGTTGTGTCTCTTACACTATTATATGTTGTTGAGTGCACTATACGTTTTAACTGATCTACTGCTCTTTTGCCAATAATGCCAGTGACTCTTTATCTAGTTTAGGTCTATAGAGTGAATAGCTATAACTTGCTATGGCAATGGTAAAGCAGACATTTAAATCAACTGCTATGTTTTCATTGCAGCAATGGTTTCTCTCTATCTTCTTATACATAAGAGAAAATGAATTATTGCAGGCATTTCTGATAATGAGATGCACCACTTGAATCTCAACATTAAAGAATCTGTTTCTTCTAAGAGACTGACAAGGCTACCTTCAACCACAAAGAATGGTGCAAAATTCAGGCATATTTTCTACTGTGTTCTCCTCCTGAAACTTCATTATTTTTTACTGTTCCCAATTTTGTTTTGTTTTTGCTTTTACCTGACAGTGGGACTGAAGTATCAATATCAACATCTGAAAGTGTTGATCACTTATTGGAAGATTTAACCTTCTTTTTTAAGAAGGTAGGGATCATGTCTAACTACTTGTCAAAGTTTTGCTTATTTGAAGTCTGGTTCAGGCTACTTTAATTTCTCATGTCTCACTACTTGTTGCATTGCTTACTATTAACTTCAGTTTCTCGTGACAATTTTTGCAGATGCTCATTTTAAAAATCCCTGTAAGTTCACCATTTCCTTGAAATGTTTTACAGCTTATATTTACATGTATATGCAATTCATGCTTTCATGATATTGTAAGTTGATATTTGGATTTTGGAGTATGGATAGCGCAGTTTATTGGGAGAGGATAGTGGTTCTTTGAACTTTGAATAACATGGTATGCATTATGAAGCATCTTATACAGGCATTCTTTGTGACTCTAATCAATTGTTAATATGTAATTCATTGATGCAGTCCATGAAAAATCTGCATATCAATTGTTTTAATCAGCCTTCCATTTGAAGGAGACATTAATACTTTTTTTTAAGTATGAGAAAAAAAATTTCTTGAATTTTGGCTAAACATTGAACATCATACTTAGATTGCTGAAATCTCTGTATGGTTGAGCACCATATGGCTTTCTCTATTACAGTTTCTTTGAAAATAGCTTAGGTTACTTTCAAGTTGTTGATTAATTATGATTCATTGCAGATGGTTGCTGTTGAACTGTTGGTTGATTATAGTATCATGCCAGGATCGCATATTGAAAGTTGTATTCTGGCCATTGAGTGCGGTTCTTTACCTTTAACCACAGAAAGCATCACCTGCCTAAGATCAGGACTTGAGGATTATGTCCTTAAGCATGGGAATAAACTGAATAGTATTTGTCAGTCTTGCTTCTTGACTGGGTGAGTCCTGAATAAGCTAGTGCTAGTTTCTGTTTATTATGATTGTCTGTGTGTTATTTGGTTGATGCTCAGAAGGTGGGGATTCTTTAAGGAAATATGGTTGTAAATGATTCAAGTTCTTTTTTGTATTACACCCAATCAATTGAGTGGTGAAGATGCTAAGTTTGTTAGGACCCTTCAGTGTGTTGCAGTACAATTATACTCCATAATAATCTTAAGTTGCAGTACACTATATTTTTGTTAAACCATAATTTCTAACCTATTTCCAGGGAAAATTTGAAGGTTGGCACTGGAATTGCTAGCTGCTTAGGAAACATGCAAAATAATAGACTGGTGATGGAAGCTGTGATTATTATCAGTGAACTGTCTGAGCTAGCAACTCCATCTTGCTTCAGGGAACATGAAATGGAAACAGAGGTTTAACTTTGGGAACTCAGTTACCAATAATTTTGTTATTGGACTTTCATTCTATATTTGGTTCTTCTGATTGAAACTGATGGTGATTAAAAATGTGTTTTTAAATCTTCATCTTTGTTGGTAAAGTTATTTTGCTGAGGGCTTTCTTCTCTATATTTGGAGTTTCTGATCGAAAAAGATGATTAAAATAGTGTTCTTAGATCTTCTTCTTGAGGGACTTTGTACCCTGTACTGCTCCCCAATCATCACTGGATGCATTGAAAGGCATCAGTTGGAAAAGCTATGGATTGACTCTGAGGACCATTAAGGATCAAGGTGGTTGTGCATTGCTTGAATGGGAAAACTTGCCACCATCTGTCCACATCGATATTGTCATCCATTATTATGACAAACAATATCCTTCACAATCTGATATATAGCTTTTAGAGGACCTTTAAATTGGTGTCAAATCTATCATTTATTGTTACCTTTGATTGCATCTATTGCATTTGTCTTTTTCATAACTTGCTGTCAAGTTGAAAGCACTGGATACACAGATCGGTCAAATTGATCGAAGTCTTACCAGAAAAGCTGTCAAGCTTGCTCTTGATGATTTGAAGGAAAAGAATCAAGGTGTTCTTCTCAGTAGACATGCACAGAAGGTAATTCTTGTTGCCTCTCTCATGCCATATCCTGCATCTGTTCATCTGCTAGAAAGAGAGCCTGCTTCACCCCCCATTTGCTGGGGCCATAAGAGTTTCTAGAGCTAAATATCTTCTCTTAAGAAGTCAGTTTCAAATCATCCAAACTATGCTTCATTCTCAGACAGTCTCTTGGGGGGGATGGTGGTGTTTCTAGCAAAAGAGTTTATAATAGTGAAAATCCATTCCATGTTAGGCGTGTGAAAGGCTTGTTGGTGAATAGAGAATCAGTCCTTCAAGGTTACGGTTGGGCGGAGGCTGGTAAAGAGCCTAGTCCATCAATTAGTGGCTAGGGGGATTGTTAGGTGGAGACGGGTGAAGGGTCAAGTCTAGCACCCTGTCTCTAGAAAATGTGGTGGCAGTATACAAGGAAATAAAGTTGTGCCTTCGTTATGAGCTATAGCTTTTGGCGTAGTGCTAAGCGTTTGATCCTAACAAGTGGCATCAGAAACAGGTCATGGGTTCAAGTAGTTAAAACCAGCAGGTGGTGAGAGGGGGAATTGTTAGAAACTTGGTGATCTATGAGATCTACCAAACAATTTAGTTGTTCAGATTCATACATTTCTTCACCTGTGTATCCCTCAGATATGCAATTATGCACCTGATCTTGCAAAAACAATCGCTCGCCTGATCTTATCCTCAAATGACCTAAACTTCCAAGGGGAATGCTGCTCTCTTCTGGGACTGCAGCCTCGGGATATGAAGATGGAAGCGGTTGAATGCTCCATCAGAGAGAGGATAGTTTCAGTGATTGGAAAAAATGACCAAAAGCCTCAGAGAAGTAGAAGAGAAGCTGCAGAGCTTCTTTTCGAAAGACCGGACTTGATGGAAGATGAATATCATCAGGAACTTGAGGATGAAGTCTACAATTCTTTCGACTTAGAGTAGGATGCTCAGGTATGTACATATATGCTTTATATTATATTCTGTCTCACACATTTCAATTTCATTAGCAAAATATTGATGAGAGTTAGGCATAAAGCTTCACAACAAGCATAACTGTACTGAACTATTATTGAAACACATTTCATATTATGTAGATTAGTTTCAGGATAAATATACTACTTTAAAGTGAGAATGAAAATGTATATACTATTGAGCAAGGAGCACACATATGTAGTACAAAAGATTAGCAGAAGAAATAGGATGCAGTCAAGTTAGAAATATTCCTGAGTTAATAGCCTAATATCACTATATCAAGAGTCCCTGAAATTTCTATTCCCCTGCCCCTTACAAGGGGCATAATTCATTCCCGGAAATTATATTTTCAAGAACAAAATGTATTAAATGCATTCCTAATAGAGTTTTTGGGAGGTTTCTGAGGCTTTGAGTCTTATGTGGAAGTGAGAGGAGAGAGAAGGTTGGATTCTTGTAGAAGGGATAGGTTTTTGTCTCCTAACGTGGGTCCCACCAAATAATTAAAAAGAAAATAAAATGACCGCGCATGAGGCGCATCAGCAGTCCTCGGTGGGCGCGTTAAGGGTGGTCGCCAACTAGCGACCACCTTCATTTATAACTTTTTGTTTTTATTTTTTCCTCCATTTTTCCTACTCGACTCCTAAAAACTTGTGTAAAAATCAAACTATGTATTGAGGATGCTCACAAACAATGGAATAAACATTATTCTTGAGAATGCCATTAACAATCACCCATGACTAGCAACATCAACAACAGATGAGGAAGAAAGGACGACAACATTTGCACAACAAAGTGACAAACCCCATTGGTGTAGAGACTACCTTGGCACCATCCATCTTGAATCTAACCAAAATATCAGAAATATATTGTCCTAAAAATGGTTTAGAGCCCAAGGTCCTAAATATATTATTCTATCTTATATTATGGACTTTGATTCAAAACGACATTAAGATTATGTGGTTGCAATTAGCTTATTATGTACTTTCAGTTAATAAATTATATGTAGTATATTTACTACAATTAACATATTGTGTATGTGCCGTTAACATATTATGTATTGTTAATAAATTATGTATCATACATAATCTGTTATTGTTATTTTACCAAGATATTAGTTCTTGTTATAATTAGCCCTTTAATGAATATCATTTTGTCAATATAGACAAATTGATTCAAAAAACCAAAATTAGTTTATGTCGACATAAATTAGAAAGTATGCAATAACATTAGTAGATAATTTTAAAAAATCAAAATCTAGCAAAATTTGTGATAGGCCTAAATACCAAGCTCAGGGAGCTTGGTTAAGGCGATATAATGCCGTTTTCCACCTACAAATGTGCAATGATTGTTGTGGATTAGTATTTAGGGCGTGTTTGGTTCGCACATGAAAATTGGAATTGGAAGGGGTATTAAATACAGTACTAGGTAATGATAAATAGATTTTGGTGAAAATATTTTTCATGTTTGGTAGTAGGGTGGAATGGGAATGATTATTAATAGTTGGGGAAACGGTTGAGGAGGAAGGGAATGAAACCCTTATTTTATTAGGGAATAGGTTTTGCAATTAAAGGGTAATCAAAACTCATTGCAGTGTTCTAAAAATCTGTCAACTAAACAATAACAATGATTTTGATACACATTCTTGATAGTTAAACATGTCAACCAAACACACCCTTAGTAATATCCAAAAAGTTGTTCCATATATATATCTCTTCATGCAACGTGCCATGCAAAAAGGTATTACTCATATGATCATATCTAATTATCACAAGGACCATTTTTTAACTTACAACTTACACAATGATAAGTGATAACTTTGATAAGTACAACGCAAGCAAATTGTAATAGGCTTCATCAACTCAATCCTCGACTATAAATTTTAGCTAATAAAATTTTGAGTTTTGACAATGCAATTGTTACTTAATTTGGTCCTTTAAAATTTTGTTTACTCCACGTTTTGTTAACCGTCAAAAGTAATGTTAAAATGTAGTAATTTTACTAGGTTTCCCTTTACCCCTCTCCTCCATCATAGCACCTAAACTCTTAGGTGATATAGTTGACGACAACAAAAGCAAGTGAATCAATGACAAATCAAGGATATTTTCTACTCTCAACTTTTACTCCTACACAAAAGCTTGATGTAAATACTTATATTGAGACTCACTTGAAAATTTAATTTATCAATACCCGCCACATCAGAGAGTAAAATTTAAGAGTACATATAGAACTCTAAAAATGCCGAGGGGGAAGAGAGAGAGAGAGCGCGCTAAGAAAAGCAATTTAAAACACGAAAAGTAGGCCATTTACTAGTTCAAAACAAGGTACTCAAGTCTAGAGAAAGAAAAAAAAAAAAAGTTACATATATCTGAAGTTCATAACCCAATTTTTTTAGATAAAAAACTACTGCATCCAGGATCAATCCACGACGACAAACCAACGCTATACCGCTTTAGGCCTGTAAATGAAGCAGTATTACAATCACATTTACAAATGGTAGCGAGATAGATTTTTACCCAGCCAGCAAGCAGAAAGTCAGAGTTTAATAATTTTACCTTGTTAGCAATGTTGTTAGAGAGCCAATCAAGACCTTCATAAAGCCCCTCTCCAGAAGTTGCACAGGTGCTCTGGATGTACCTGTTAACACCCAAGGGACAAAAAACTCGCAAAACCCAGAAGAAGATAAAAAATTAAAGCACGAGCCAGGAAATCTTTAGAAACTTTACCAGTGGCGTTGCCTCAGAGAGTGGAGACCAAGCTTATCTGTTATCTCCGCAGCATTCATTGCGTTAGGAAGATCTTGTTTGTTGGCAAACACCAGTAGAACAGCATCCCGGAGCTCATCCTGTAGTAAGCGTCAATCATTAGCTATATATAAAAGTTAACCTTAAACAAAGCTAAATTCTGTTCTCTTGCTTCCAAGCGGATAACTGCTGACACGTTCTCAAACCGGTAAATACCCTAGTAGTTAGGATACAGAGTAGATCATGCATTCATTCCTACAATTATGGCATTCCCATAGGTCTAATCAAAATTTTAAAATAAATTTAAAATTACATTAAAGAAAATTGAAAGACTCATGGATACTTGCACAAGATGTCTTCTATATAAATGGGGGAGAATAGGAAAGAATCTAGCCAAACCTTAGTGTTGACACCCATAGAGTATGTGTATGTCATACTTGGTCATAGAGAGTATTAATGGCGAGTACCATACAAGGAATCGAGCTTTGTCCAATGAATTTCTCATGATTTGGGGAATTGTCCCCCTACCTTAATTTTGTAACCAACGTGTAATGCAAACAGCAATCATGAGTATAATGAAGGCAATGGCCACAGACACCAACCAAACACAAGCATAGTGAGGAAAGTGGTTTCACAACTGATTAGCTATACCCATCCAAAATCAACACTATATAAAGAACATCACCTATCCATTCTAGAAACTGCCAAATAATATTGTTAGTGCTTCAAACTTCAAGTTTAAGCCACCTACTCAAGCATTCATACCATAGACCCTGAAATCTACCTTTTACAAACACCAGTGCTTTCCCAATTTAGCAAGTTACGTCTGAACTACCATCCATGAGACAATATTTGGTACAGCCTACCCAGTGGTGTCTTGCCTCAACACTGGCATCTACGGGAGAGATAAATCACTAAAGCAAACATATAACCAATATTTCTTATACATTGTTCAACTTTCTTCTCATCCAGTACAGTTTCTTTCATTGAAATCCCTTCTAATCATCATTCTCAAATGGCTCCAAATGGAATATAACAAGTCAATGAGTCAATCACTACAAGTTTTTCCCAGGCTGGCAGAAAGAAAGTATTGACCCAAGCAAAACCAAAAAAAAAAAAACCATATGCCCTAGTCCTAAGGCTAACATACGTCAACCAAGCAAAACTATCATCCTTGAGCATCAAGGTGCTCAATTACCAACAGAGGAGCAAGATCTCTCTTTGAATAATGCTTCCCGGAACTATGCCAAGAGCTTAATGATTTGCCTTGGAGAGCTAACACACTTACTAGGAGAAATTGCACAGCATGTAGGAGTACATGCCAACCAGGTCTGCAGCTCCAATAGGCATGAAGACCTTTTATCTCATGCACCAAAACAGGCCAATCATGTCAATTCAAGCCACTTCATAATTAACAAAGAGGAAGAAGAGAACATCAGCCAACCCAAAGTAATACTCGCTGTACCCATGGATCTAGAAGATTCAGAAAGTGACAACTTGAAGCAAGTCAATGAACTTGAACAAAGGATAGGAATAACATCAAAAGATCCAGCACAATCCTCTAATGAGACTTTTGTTAGACCTTAATTCCAAATATTTTGACATACCTAAAGACATGTCTAACTAAAATATAGGAATTAATATGCAGAAAAGTAATTGCAGAGATAAAATTAAAAAAACATCAACATCAAATAGTAAAAATCAGATTTCAGAAGCAAAAGGAATCAATACTCAGATACTACATGTGCACCTTACCCTTATTACATACACTTTTAACTGTCTCTTCTACCAGCAATAAAATATATATGTAGACATAATGAAAGGCTTCTTACCTCATTCAGCATCCTATGCAACTCATCTCTTGCCTCCACGATACGGTCCCTATCATTGCTATCAACAACAAAGATGAGGCCCTGTGTATTCTGGAAATAGTGCCTCCACAATGGACGGATCTACCAAATGCACACAGGATGGGGAGTAGAGATTATACATCAATAGAGAGATTGCAACACACAACAGATCCTTAGAGATAGAGCAAAAAGAACGAAGTTTATTATTAAACTAGCTCTTTTCAAGCAATCTCTTAACCTCATGAATTGATATGTATAATTTACTGAAACTAATTAAATAAGAAAAGAGTCGAAAATAAAAATGATTATACCTTGTCCTGACCCCCAACATCCCAAACAGTGAAGCTGATGTTTTTGTACTCAACAGTCTCCACGTTGAAACCTGTAGAAAGTCAATCATTACTGATAGTGCAAAAAAAAAAAACAAAAACAAAAAAGCACCAGAGTTTGATAATCATATAAAAGCTGAAAAGATTCTAATTTCAATGAAAGCCCAAGTCAGGGAAGACCCTTCTCCTCGAGGAAAGGAGAAGGGCAAGAAAATTCAAAATCAAGAATTTTTAACAAACCTATACCTAATAAAGAGGATCTCCCTTGCCTCATGCAGTGTACATTTTATATTTCCAAAACAAACATTTATAGATCATGTTTAGATAAATAGGTAAAGGTGTATTGTGTACAAATACATGAAAACCAAGATAACATAGAAACAAGCAAGATACTCATACTCTAGAGGTGCACTATAGAGAACTGAAGCCATACTGCATAACACAAAGTAAAGAAGTTTAAAAACAGCCATGGGGGAAAGTGCATACCAATGGTAGGAATTGTAGTGACAATCTCTCCAAGCTTGAGCTTGTACAAGATGGTGGTCTTACCAGCTGCATCAAGACCAACCATCAGAATGCGCATCTCCTTCTTGGCAAAAAGCCGGCTGAAGAGCTTGGTAAAACTGAGTCCCATTTCTCTTTCTTCCGGAGATACCTATGTATCATTAAGTTGCATCAAAATAAAAATTTCAAATCTCTGAAGTTGATCAAATTGTAGTATCATATTCTCACGCTGCATCGCAGATCAAGACACAAATATAAGTTCTAAAACCAAACGAATAGCATAATCATTTTTTTTTTCAATCTGGATCTAAAATTTAAAATTCCATGATTCGAGCCCTACAGATTTTCAGAGATCGCAGCCCTTTCACAAACCAATAATCTTCAGATCAGATCAGATCAATACAACCAAAAAAAAAAGAAGATACAACATAGAAATCTCACAGAAAAACTGTCTCTAGCAATTACAAATAATATCGCATCGTAAATTCGAGCTTGTTTTCCGGTAAACGACGAATTCCAAGTAAAAAAAAAAAAAAAAGAAGAAGAAGAAGAAAAGGAATCTAAGGCATTTTGAACAAAAACTTACGGTTTGCGAATCAATAACATACATACATAATTCGGTATGGCAAAATTTTCTGTGAGAATTACCTGAAAGGTGTTCCTGTGAGATGGATCTAGAGAGAGAAAGCGCGCGCACGGCGGAGAGAGAGAGGGAGCTGGGAGAAATGAATCCCGGAACCTTGTGAGGCAATAAATATAGGGCGACAGGTGAGTGTGGAATTGTAAATGCGCCATCTATTTTTGTTTATATCCAAAATATACCATCCGATTAAACTTTAGGTTTAGATTTAAGGATCCATTTGAAAAACAGGAAATGACTTTGAAAATATTTTTTAGGTAAGGAATCATTAGAAATTTTTTTTTTTTTTTTTTCTGTGTTTGGCTGCATAAAAGAAAATTATCTTTATGTGTTTAGTTCATTTTATGAAAAATGAGTAGAATTGTATAATTAAACATTTTAAATATTTTATTTGAATATAAAAATATGTATAATAATATTATTTATCAAAAAAATTAAAATGATTTCCAGCGAAAATCAGCTTTTATTTCAAGCAAAAACCCAACTTATGATTATTTTCAGAAACCTTGTTCTGATTGTGACGGAAGTCATTTTCTATCAAAATGACTAGATTTTTTCCAATCAACATAAAATATTTTTCGTTGACTGGATTTTTCAATTGCATCCAAACACTAAAAACACGAAAAATGATTTCTAGAAATTATTTTTCTGGTTTCACGCAAATTTATGCCTTTATTTATTTATTTATTTATCGTGTTTTCGCCTAAGGCTGTATTTGGAAACTCAAAATCATATTTCGGGTTTCCAAACACATCCTTAGGCGAAAACACAATAAATAAAGACAAAAATTCGCGTGAAACCGATCAAATTAAGATAAAAATATAATATTTATACGAGAAGAAATAATGTGTTTGATTTAAAAGTATTACATTTTTTTCAAAAGTAGTCAATGACTCCCACTAAGGTTAAAACCTGTGGCCTCCCATTTGGGAGAGCCACATAAGTGTCATTAAGCTACAAGCTACTTAGCTAATACACTTTCCTTTAGTAACAAATATTTTATTCTTGATTAGTATTGTGTTTTCCTATATAAGTATTACATTTTCATTTTTGACCTGGATAAGGATCCGTGAGATGGTCTTACAGGAAAGTTACTCATAAATAAAATAAAAACACAATAACTATGTTTTTATCGAGGAGGTTATATTAGAATTAGAATCAAATATTTAATAAATAGAATCAATTTTTTAGAGTTTTTTTTTCCAAAAAACAAAAGTGTGATTTTATATGGTAATGACTTTTTCATTCATAATTATTTAAAGAAAAAAAAAAGATAAAGAAACAAGATAACTAGAGTTTAAAACTATGAACCAAATGCACCCAAATATTATTATGATATTTTTACTTTTATTATTCACTAATTACATTTAAACCCCATATGATGACCGAGTAATATTTATAAAAAAAATACTCAGTGTACAACTCATTATAATGTAACATATAAGTTATTAATATATTTATGACTTATAATACAAGATTATAAGGTCATTCACATGTATAAGTAATCAAATTTAAAAGAATTGAACATTGTAATTGATAAAAAAAATACAGAAAAATGTTGAAAGGAACATTGAAGAGTACATGAATAAAAACAACGAAAAAAACATAATAAATATTATAAAAGCAATAGAATAGTGTGACCATTTTTTTAAAGAGGATAAAAAAATTACATGAATGAATAGTGAATAGTGAATGATTGTAAATTTAGTGATATGACATTTTAAATGTGAGAGAAGATCGCATGGATGAAGATAGCTTAGCCTAAGCCCTAAGAGGCATGAATAGTCTCCCACACCTACACAATGTTTGTCCCTAAGCATGCAATGCTCAAGAAGAAAACAAAAACAAAAAACAAAACAAGCACAAGTTAAACACAACACAACATGACTAACTAATGCTCCGTTAAAATAATTCATCATAGCTTATTGCATTTAGAACACCCTTTCATCCATTTGAGAGTTTATTTAAAATAAGAATATGCAAACTCACATTTCATACCAAGGATAAAATTCATTCTTGCACTCAAAGTGTTTGAAGGGTACATATCAAATCCACTCAAAGTCAACACTTGAAATGAACATTACCATATGGTTGCAAATATGTCGCATCTCCACCACTTAAATATGAATGCCAATTACCAATCAAAAGGTCTTAAAAATGGATGTAATGAGGCTAAGGTCAAGGGTAGGATAAAAGGGAATTTAAGCTAAACAAGTCAAGAGATGGGAAATTTCATTGCATAACTCACACAATAATAGACACTATTACTTGCAAGGATTAAACACAATTTCATTCACTTTGATTTCATAACAGATCATTTGGTTGGAAGGAATGAATTAGGGGAGAGAGAATTGAAATTCGGTGAAAAAGAAAAGAATAAGGTGAGAATAAAGTAGGAATTCAAATTACAGTGTTTGGGATACATGAATAGGATTACAATGAATTGAAAGAGAATAAGTGATATAATGACTGAAATGCCCTTCTGTACTAATAATAATAATAATAATAATAATTTTCCATATGAATACTTCATAAAATACACAACCTACTTAAACAAGTTCATCATCATAACAAGTTCAATACCAAACTTAATATAATGTTAAGCTTCTCAAAACTTACATTAAAAAAACATCTTAAAATACTAATTTTACAATATAACAAGTTTAATAAAATGTTAAGTTTATCAAAAGTTTACATTCAAAAAACATCATAAAATATTAATTGTATAATACCAAACGCTTAATAAAATGTTAAGCTTATCAAAAGCTTACTTACAAAAATCATCATAAAATACTAATTTGTAGTACAACATCCACATCCACCAACATTGTCAATGTGCAACAATAAAAGCTCTCATCTATTCTAATCTTCGATCTGGTGGAAGGCTAAAAACCACAAAGATATGATTTGGACGGTTAGGAAGTTTGGTCAAAGCCATCAAATACTCTTCATTTGATAATCTACCAAGAAGAGTTAATTTAGTTCCAATGCTCTTGCTTAGTTTATCACCAACATTACCAATGTTTCAGTTAACATCATTGCAGCATTGTGAAATAATTGGTTCATCTCTATCACTAATATTCCTCTTACTTCTTGCACCACTAGACAATGATTCAGAGTTTATTTCACTTCATGCCTTATTGCCTAATGAAGATTGAGTTTGGATAAATCTGAAATTTATATCTTGCATATCTTAGTCACCAACATCTTCATTTTCACTAGCTAGATTGATTCCACCAATGCCTTCCTCATTAGTCATTTCTTCAATAATATCTTCTCCAGTTTGTGCATCCCTCCCTGTTGCACGATCTTTTCCATAGATAGAACTGAATTCATTATAGAAAGGAAAGCTTTTCTTTCTGAACTGAGCAGCTCTTTGTGACTCTAAATAAATGAAATTTTCATATAAGTATAAACTAATTAAAGTTTTCACATAATTAGAATGAAAAAAGTACTTACACTTATATAAAAATCTCACACATAGTCTTATTTGTGATCATCTTTCTTTCTTCATCCCATCCAAAGCCACTGTTATCACTAGTGAAAAGATCATATACTACGCTCCAGTCTTTTTTCAAAGTCCTTATCCTTGACTCAATATGAGGTTTAGCTTTTATGTTTGAAGTAGGTAATTTAGCTTTTAGCATCCTCTCCAACTCATACAAATATCCACCTTTGAATCTAGTGTGCATTCTTTGTTCCTAAATTATGGAGGTAAACCATACAAGAAACTAAGGCAACATCTTCTTCATGGCTCGACCTCCTTGACTTGCTTTTTGAACTGTTTGTGTCACTGGTTGCCATAATTCTTACAATAGGAAAAGCTAAGGTTAATAAAGACATTAAAATAGGATGAGAGTTTATATATAGCAAACATGAAAGTTAATAAATTCACTGATTACATCTTAGTAAAGAGTTCATAGTAACAAATAAATTCACTCATTACGTCATAGTAAAGAGTTCACAATACCAAATTAAACAATGGTTTACTACAAATATTAGAAGTCATAATAAAATAATGAAGAGACTTGAACCCTAATGTTGCCTAGATGTTTGCCATTCATTGAACAGTTGTGTTGCTATTTCCATTCGCCAATTCATCCAAACATCTGAGGGCTCAATCACATGTATTATATTCTCATCATCTTCACCAAGGTCATCATTTACTCATACAAACTCACCAAAATCATTCTCCAATAGATCAACACTCATAAATTGCCTAATAAAGTAATGAAATAAACAACATGCTATAATAATGCAGTTATGTGTCCTTATAGAATAATAATATGGACTTCTAAGAATAGTTCATCTCATTTTTAATAACAAAAAACATCTCTCAATCACATTGCAGATTGTAGCATGTTTCATATTAAAATATTCTTTGAGACTTGTTGGTTGATAACCTTGAAGCCATTCATTCAAGTGATACAGTTGACCCCTAAAAGGTGGTTAAAAGCCTTCAAAATTTGCATAACCCGCATCAACTAGATAATAAAAACCTATATTTAAAAAAAGACTAATAAGTGACTTAATCATTAGACAATGAAATGTTATATCGTAATTTTAGACAAGACTTACCATAATGTACTTTCAACGCATGTGCCCTATTAATTGCATCACAAAGAACTAGACTATCAGATACTAATCCTTCCCAACCAGAAATAACATACACAAATTGCATGTCAAGAGTGCACACACCTAAGACATTTGTTGCAATATCTCCTTTACGGATTCGATATCTAGGCATATCAGCATTTTGTACATAAACCTTGATTAACGTTCCATCTAGTGCACCCAAACAATTCTATAATCCAAAGACAAAACACTTAATTAAAAAAAAACACACATACACACATCTAAATATATACAATATTCTGGAAACCCGTAAAGGGTATGGTAGCAAAAAATAATCGTGCATAATACATTTTTGTTCCAATTCTTCCATGAGCTCGATGTAAGGCGTGTTTTGGACGATAGCCCATGGGATTACGAATAGAGTCTCCTCATTCTTGCCATAATCCAACCTGATATCTCTCCTTTGGCCATGCAAATCGACACAGCAGAATTTTGGATCCAGATTCATGACTTGCCGACATGATTCTTCTCGGAAAAAGCGACAAAAACAATAGGTGATTTCTTTGGGAAATTTGTCCGGTTTGGTGAAAACAACTATGATGGCTGGTGTAAAACGTTCCTACACATCAGGGTGGAGAATAATGTGAACTAGCCACTAAGAAGCAAAATACGCATCAAAATAATTGGGGGTGAATGGGCTTGGATATCTTTTCGCTATGAAAGACTTCTACATTCTGTTTTGTGTGTGGACTCATAGGCCATACAGAGAAGTTTTGTCCAAAATCGTTTGAAGGAGCTCCCTTATTGACGAAGAAGGAATATGGACCATGGATTCCGACGACAAACTATCGTGTTCCTCCAACGATAGGCAATCGTTGGCTGGTTTCAGACCAGGTCAGCAGATTCGGAATATCCCACACCAAAGGACACTCGGGAGGCGTGGGAGTACGGTGCATATCAACAGACCTGACATCAAGGACGGTAGTACTACGGAAATTAGTAGAGATGGACAGGTGTCTGCAATCCCAACGACTAGGGTTATAAAGAACAAGACTGCACCTGGTGATATTGTTATGGGCCAAGTCAAAGACAAGCAAGTGGAAATTGGGCTAACTTCTTGGATCAAAAAAGGAGAAGAGTGGATACTATTAGACTAGAGCTGGTGCCTATTTCTCAAGTATTAGATATCTATACTTCAAGTTGCTAAAAAAAACGGGCTAAGGGTGGGACCTGTGGCTTTGGCCCGCCTACCACAATGAGTCTTTTAGCTTGAAACTGACGTGGGCTTGGGAACCCATCGACGGTTTAGGTTCTAGTGGACCTAGTTCACTCTAAGAAGCCCAATGTGATTTTTCTAGCTGAGACATTTATCAATGCTTATACCCTACACCACGGTGCACATAGCAATGTGCACCGTGGGACTAAACGGCGCCGTTCCACTAAGTGATGGGACGGACGCCGTTTAGTCCATCCAATCACCGTTATTTTTTTTTAATTAAAGTATATAAGCGATGGAGAGTCTTCCTTAACAAGACTCCCGACTCTCTCGCTCTACTCACTACACTCCCACTGCACTTCGACCAAGCAAGCAACACTCTCAAGCAAGCAAAACACAAACGATTCACACCAGAACTCAAGAACATCAGGACAAATACGCATTGATCAACAACAAATACACATCTTCATCGACTATCAAGAACACACGGAACTAAAAGGTAAATATTTAACAAACATTGTTGATCAACGACATTGTGCAAAAAAAAAAAAACATAATGTTTGTATATATATCACATATGCATTTGCATTCGCATTCTAGCATGAACATTTACTAATTCTCAATATTATATCATTTTATCATACACATTGTTGATTTATTCTCAATATTATATCATTTTATCATACACATTGTTGATTTTCAGTATTAAACCTCATCAAACATCTTACACATTGTTGATTTTCAGTATTAAACCTCATCAAACATCTGTCACATTGTTGATTTTCAGTATTAAACCTCATCAAACATCTGTGTTAGGTTATTGATACTAGGGCTTAGATTCTGTGTATTATTGTTAAAGACTCTCTGTATTATATCATGTCATTGTCTGCATTTTAGGATGTTACCATTCCCACATTGTTAATTCCAAGTTTCCAACATTCTTGGTGATTGATAATAATGAGAAGTATATTCTATGTATTATTGTTATTGAGTTTGTGTATTCGCGTTAATGTGTTTGTGTATTCTTCTTACTGACTCTGTGTGTTCTAGCATTTTATCCACATTGTTGAATTTGGGTTATTGAAACTAGGGTTTATATTCTGTGTATTATTGTTAACAACTTTGTGTATTTTAGCATATCATTCTGTGTATACAAGAATGTTACCATCCCACATTGTTGATTCCAAGTTTCCAACATTCTTGGTGATTGATAATAATGAGAAGTATATTCTGTGTATTGTTGTTAATGAGTTTGTGTATTTGTGTTAATGTGTTTGTGTATTCTTCTTACTGACTCTGTTTATTCTAACAGTTTATCCACATTATTGTGTTGAGGTTATTGATACTAGGGCTTAGATTCTGTGTATTAGTGTTAAAGATTTTGTGTATTTTAGCATATCATTCTGTGTATACAATAATGTTACCATCCCACATTGTTGATTCCAAGTTTCCAACATTCTTGGTGATTGATAATAATGAGAAGTATATTTTGTGTATTCTTGTTAATGTGTTTGTGTATTCTTCTTACTGACTCTGTTTATTCTAGCATTTTATCCACATTGTTGTGTTGAGGTTATTGATACTAGGGCTTAGATTCTGTGTATTAGTGTTAAAGACTTTGTGTATTGTAGCATGTCATTCTGTGTATTCTAGCATGTTAATTCTATCTTTTCTATTATGTGACAGCAATGTCAAGTTCTGATAAAAGTGATCAAGTCCTGGCAACTGCCTTACAAAGAAGAAAGAGAAAGAGAGATAGTGCAGCTACGTCAAAACCACAAACAGAAGACAGGCAAAAAAAACAGAGAAAGAAACCTGCAACAAAACGAACAAAGAAGGGGAAGGAAGTAGAAGAAGACAAACCAAAAACAAAGAAATACTTTACTGTTCGAACAACCCCTAAGCAGTTGTTCACCCTTGTCAGTAGTTTAACCGAGGATCAGCGTCAAGCCGTAAAGGATATAGGATTTGGACCACTACTGGACATCAAGCTGACTCATTGTGATGGTGTGCTAATCAAGCACATATTAAAGAAGATGGACATAGAACGATGCTCCATTGAAATTGGAGATGGTGATGATGAGCTGTGTTTGTCGAAGGATGATGTACAGTCTACACTTGGACTCCCGCGGGGCAAACTCCCTGTCGTAGAGGGCACTTCTAGTAATGAGACTGAAGGATTCAATGCTTTGGTCAGGGATTGGAGACTGAGATGGGGGGTAGAGAAGGGAACCCCAACAACCACTGAAATGCTAAACAAGATTGTCGAGAGACAAGACAGTGGTGACATGTTCAAGCGTGACTTTGTCATCTTCGTGGTTACAACACTGATAAGGGGTTACAAGAACACTTTCTGCAAGAACACTTTCTGCAAGAACACTTTGTGAGTAAAATCAAAGAACTGAATTGGTGTGCTTACACCATAAAGAGTCTGGTAGACACTGTAGAGACCTGGAAATCAAACAAGGATTCCTCATACAGTGGCCCTGCAACTTTCCTAATGGTATGCAATACTAACTTATTCTTATAATTCTATAAATTATTGAATAAAATGCCTTACTTGAGTCTGTGTATTCTATGTGTACTCTGTTGAAAGTTTCTGTGTATTCATGTTCACATTCTGTGTATTACTGAGTAATATTCTGTGTATTGTAGTTATTCATTATGTGTATTCACTTATATATCTCTGTGCATAGTCCTAAATACTAAACCATAAGTCCTAGATCATAACCACTAAATGTTTGTTCTAATCTTTGTTTTTTTTTTATTCTTTGAAGCTTTCTTACCTTGATCGAGTCCAGATCAGGGAGCTTGTTCTCACACAGAACCCTCCAACCATTAGAGAATGGACAACAAAAGACATTAAAGCAACGCTTGCAATGCATAGGAAGCCAGGGAAGTATGGTAGAGGAAAGGTGATTGATAGAAGGCCAATGCCTGAGGAGGAAGTGACTCATAAACCAATTGAGTTTGAAACTGTGCAACGAGTCACTGACTCACTGAAGAAAATGACTTCCAGTATTGCAGAGTTTGGAGAAGTCATGGTAGGAATTGGAACCAACAATTCAGCAGCTGAAATCATAAAGAACACTTTTGTTAACTTCTCCCACACTGTCAATCCAACACCAAGTCCAAATCCAACCCCACCGGTCCCACCCGAGAGCCTGCTAAAAGATGATGATGTCTTCAATGAGCCAAGCTTCTTAGAGACAGTCGCTGAACTTGAAGCTGCCTTCTATGCAACCATGAGGAACATCTCTCCTGAGATCAATGCACCTTCTTTCCAGCTGTTAACTCCGACACCATCACCACCACATTTTGAAAATCCACAAGCAGCAACAACATCACCAGCAGAACCAACAACACCAGCACCAGCATCACATGCAGCAGCACCAGCAACAACAACACCACCACATGCAGCAGCAACATCGCATGCACAAACAACAGCAACCCCATCCCCAAGAAGGCGATCACAAAGAGGAAAATCAGCCCAGCCTTCACTGGAGAAGACCCCACCACCACCAACACAGAGAGAACAACAAAGAGAAGCAACAGCGTCTCCAAAATCTTCCGAGATAGCAACCATGTTGGAATCATTGGTTGAAAATATTTCTAGAGTGCCTACAGAGCAACAAGTAGCCCCATCTGCTTCAATACCATCTGCTACAACATCACTAACAGAAACACCAACAACACCATCTGCTACAACACCAAAAACACCAGCTGAAATTGAATTTGAAAGGTATACACCTATGCTTATAACACTTTATAATTTACTAATACTTGTGCTTATATTCTGTGTATCTTATTGAGTGAGTCTGTGTATTCTAACATTTCATTCTGTGTATTCTGTATATTAAAATTTTTATTCTGTAATTCACTCAGACTATATATTCTGTGTATTACATGGTAGTATTTTGTGTATTACATGCTATCATTCTGTGTATTGACTATTATATTTCTGTGTATACACAGCATCCTTGCAGAGTCTGAAGAGGATATTGAAGATGTCCACACAAAGAAAAGACCACAAAGAAAGTTGAAACAACTTCCTCTGGCCTTACGCTCACCATATTGGGCACAAAACAGAACAAAGCTGACAAACATTTCAGCTAAACAAAAAATCTTTTCAGACTACGCATTCTTGTCTTGTGGTGGTCAATATTCAATGAAGTAAGTTCCATTTTGATAACTTTTACTAGACATACATCATATTACTTAACATGTTATTTCCTTATGATTAATCTATATTTTACTTTTTGTAGTGATATGCTTTATATAGGAAACAATTTGGTCGCTAATCGGGACGATTTCATGTCATTGGCATCCGGTTATGTATCTACCAACNATAAGTCCTAGATCATAACCACTAAATGTTTGTTCTAATCTTTGTTTTTTTTTTATTCTTTGAAGCTTTCTTACCTTGATCGAGTCCAGATCAGGGAGCTTGTTCTCACACAGAACCCTCCAACCATTAGAGAATGGACAACAAAAGACATTAAAGCAACGCTTGCAATGCATAGGAAGCCAGGGAAGTATGGTAGAGGAAAGGTGATTGATAGAAGGCCAATGCCTGAGGAGGAAGTGACTCATAAACCAATTGAGTTTGAAACTGTGCAACGAGTCACTGACTCACTGAAGAAAATGACTTCCAGTATTGCAGAGTTTGGAGAAGTCATGGTAGGAATTGGAACCAACAATTCAGCAGCTGAAATCATAAAGAACACTTTTGTTAACTTCTCCCACACTGTCAATCCAACACCAAGTCCAAATCCAACCCCACCGGTCCCACCCGAGAGCCTGCTAAAAGATGATGATGTCTTCAATGAGCCAAGCTTCTTAGAGACAGTCGCTGAACTTGAAGCTGCCTTCTATGCAACCATGAGGAACATCTCTCCTGAGATCAATGCACCTTCTTTCCAGCTGTTAACTCCGACACCATCACCACCACATTTTGAAAATCCACAAGCAGCAACAACATCACCAGCAGAACCAACAACACCAGCACCAGCATCACATGCAGCAGCACCAGCAACAACAACACCACCACATGCAGCAGCAACATCGCATGCACAAACAACAGCAACCCCATCCCCAAGAAGGCGATCACAAAGAGGAAAATCAGCCCAGCCTTCACTGGAGAAGACCCCACCACCACCAACACAGAGAGAACAACAAAGAGAAGCAACAGCGTCTCCAAAATCTTCCGAGATAGCAACCATGTTGGAATCATTGGTTGAAAATATTTCTAGAGTGCCTACAGAGCAACAAGTAGCCCCATCTGCTTCAATACCATCTGCTACAACATCACTAACAGAAACACCAACAACACCATCTGCTACAACACCAAAAACACCAGCTGAAATTGAATTTGAAAGGTATACACCTATGCTTATAACACTTTATAATTTACTAATACTTGTGCTTATATTCTGTGTATCTTATTGAGTGAGTCTGTGTATTCTAACATTTCATTCTGTGTATTCTGTATATTAAAATTTTTATTCTGTAATTCACTCAGACTATATATTCTGTGTATTACATGGTAGTATTTTGTGTATTACATGCTATCATTCTGTGTATTGACTATTATATTTCTGTGTATACACAGCATCCTTGCAGAGTCTGAAGAGGATATTGAAGATGTCCACACAAAGAAAAGACCACAAAGAAAGTTGAAACAACTTCCTCTGGCCTTACGCTCACCATATTGGGCACAAAACAGAACAAAGCTGACAAACATTTCAGCTAAACAAAAAATCTTTTCAGACTACGCATTCTTGTCTTGTGGTGGTCAATATTCAATGAAGTAAGTTCCATTTTGATAACTTTTACTAGACATACATCATATTACTTAACATGTTATTTCCTTATGATTAATCTATATTTTACTTTTTGTAGTGATATGCTTTATATAGGAAACAATTTGGTCGCTAATCGGGACGATTTCATGTCATTGGCATCCGGTTATGTATNCGATTTCATGTCATTGGCATCCGGTTATGTATCTACCAACATTGTGCAAATTTGGTGCCAACTGATGAGTTTACTGGACATGAGAAGATCAATTGACAAGCCAAAAAGGGTTTTATTCTCAGAGGTTGTTTTTGTAAGTAAACATTTTACTCTAAACTTTTTTTTTTCTTTCCTTTATTCATACCAATGCATTGTATAACAAAAAAAAAACAAATTTTTGCAGATGACGTTGGAAAGTGCAACAAATTTGCAGAATAGTAAAAGTGCTGCCTCAAAGGCCATTTTGAAAGAATTCTGCGGAGCAATTGATCACCAACTGGAATCAATTTCTCTTGATATAAGTGATGCCAGCCTTGTAAGTACAAAATAACTATACCTTAATTATTTAAATTCTGTATATTATTCATTTTAATTGTCCATATAACACAAACTGATTTGTTTTTTCTGACTACTCTTAACAGGTATTCTTCAGTATCCTCCGACACCAACATTTCTACTTGTTGTGCTTTAATTTCTTGACATCAAGACTTCAAATAATTGACAACAGGCCTATTCCTGAAGGAATTAAAGCACAAGACAAGTATGAAGGTTGTCCGGAGAAACTAGTAAGAAATCTTATCTCTATTAAATTTTGTGTATCTTACTGAGTGAGTCTGTGTATTCTAACATTTCATTCTGTGTATTCTGTATATTACAAAGTATATTCTGTATAGGACTTAGACTACATATTCTGTGTATTACATGCTGTGATTCTGTGTATTCTATCATACTAATTACACACAACTATATCGATATTCTACAGTTGATTGCCTTCACTAAGTATCTCGCAACAAAGAAGATTGCACTTGCAAAGAAGATGAAATCAATGAGAGTGCAATACATGCAGCTGTCTTGGCAAAATGAAGAAAATGCTGTAGACTGTGCCATATACTCGATGAGGCATATGCAGACTTACACAGGCACATCAATAGAAGGCTGGAATACAGGACTCACTGGAGGCCCTGAAGATGTAAGTATAAAAATATTCTTTCAACTTTCTTCCATATTAAAATATTTAACAATTCATTTCTAATTAATTTTGCATTCTATTTTTGCAGAATACATTCCTCACATCACTGAGAGCTAAATATGCCGCAACCATACTCATGTCAGAATGGAATACCCTTCTACCAAAGGTGACAAATGCAGCCAAAGAAATCTACAAATAATCAAAGTGACCGTGTTTGTAAAGATGATGATTTTTGTAAACTGAAATTGAAACAAGTATCTGAGATGTGTTCTTTATTTTGGAAACTGCTCTAACTCTTAAATGAAAAAAAGCTTTTTGTCACATCTTATATTATAGGGTGCCATATCTATTAAGTTTATTCTGTTGATTACAAAATTTATTCTAAGAATGACTTCAATTATATATTCTGTGTATTACGCAATACATTATGTGTATTACATGATGTCCTTCTGTGTATTCAGTTAATGGTAACCCATAACTCTAAGACTAAACCTTAACCCCTAAAACCATAACACATAATAATATTCTGTGTATTACATAGTAATATTATGTGTATTATTGACTTCAACTCTGTGTATTCAAAAATATATCTGTATACATAGTACTGGGTGCTAAACCCTAAACCCTAATGCTAAACCCTGGCTTCCACCTCTGTCTTCTAACTCTAAAAACATATTACAGAGTGCAATTCATATTCTGTGTATTCAGCAGTACTGTTCTGTGTATTACATAGTATCACTCTGTGTATTACANGATTTCATGTCATTGGCATCCGGTTATGTATCTACCAACATTGTGCAAATTTGGTGCCAACTGATGAGTTTACTGGACATGAGAAGATCAATTGACAAGCCAAAAAGGGTTTTATTCTCAGAGGTTGTTTTTGTAAGTAAACATTTTACTCTAAACTTTTTTTTTTCTTTCCTTTATTCATACCAATGCATTGTATAACAAAAAAAAAACAAATTTTTGCAGATGACGTTGGAAAGTGCAACAAATTTGCAGAATAGTAAAAGTGCTGCCTCAAAGGCCATTTTGAAAGAATTCTGCGGAGCAATTGATCACCAACTGGAATCAATTTCTCTTGATATAAGTGATGCCAGCCTTGTAAGTACAAAATAACTATACCTTAATTATTTAAATTCTGTATATTATTCATTTTAATTGTCCATATAACACAAACTGATTTGTTTTTTCTGACTACTCTTAACAGGTATTCTTCAGTATCCTCCGACACCAACATTTCTACTTGTTGTGCTTTAATTTCTTGACATCAAGACTTCAAATAATTGACAACAGGCCTATTCCTGAAGGAATTAAAGCACAAGACAAGTATGAAGGTTGTCCGGAGAAACTAGTAAGAAATCTTATCTCTATTAAATTTTGTGTATCTTACTGAGTGAGTCTGTGTATTCTAACATTTCATTCTGTGTATTCTGTATATTACAAAGTATATTCTGTATAGGACTTAGACTACATATTCTGTGTATTACATGCTGTGATTCTGTGTATTCTATCATACTAATTACACACAACTATATCGATATTCTACAGTTGATTGCCTTCACTAAGTATCTCGCAACAAAGAAGATTGCACTTGCAAAGAAGATGAAATCAATGAGAGTGCAATACATGCAGCTGTCTTGGCAAAATGAAGAAAATGCTGTAGACTGTGCCATATACTCGATGAGGCATATGCAGACTTACACAGGCACATCAATAGAAGGCTGGAATACAGGACTCACTGGAGGCCCTGAAGATGTAAGTATAAAAATATTCTTTCAACTTTCTTCCATATTAAAATATTTAACAATTCATTTCTAATTAATTTTGCATTCTATTTTTGCAGAATACATTCCTCACATCACTGAGAGCTAAATATGCCGCAACCATACTCATGTCAGAATGGAATACCCTTCTACCAAAGGTGACAAATGCAGCCAAAGAAATCTACAAATAATCAAAGTGACCGTGTTTGTAAAGATGATGATTTTTGTAAACTGAAATTGAAACAAGTATCTGAGATGTGTTCTTTATTTTGGAAACTGCTCTAACTCTTAAATGAAAAAAAGCTTTTTGTCACATCTTATATTATAGGGTGCCATATCTATTAAGTTTATTCTGTTGATTACAAAATTTATTCTAAGAATGACTTCAATTATATATTCTGTGTATTACGCAATACATTATGTGTATTACATGATGTCCTTCTGTGTATTCAGTTAATGGTAACCCATAACTCTAATGTCCTTCTGTGTATTCAGTTAATGGTAACCCATAACTCTAAGACTAAACCGTGTATTCAGTTAATGGTAACCCATAACTCTAAGACTAAACCTTAACCCCTAAAACCATAACACATAATAATATTCTGTGTATTACATAGTAATATTATGTGTATTATTGACTTCAACTCTGTGTATTCAAAAATATATCTGTATACATAGTACTGGGTGCTAAACCCTAAACCCTAATGCTAAACCCTGGCTTCCACCTCTGTCTTCTAACTCTAAAAACATATTACAGAGTGCAATTCATATTCTGTGTATTCAGCAGTACTGTTCTGTGTATTACATAGTATCACTCTGTGTATTGCAGTACTGTTCTGTGTATTACATAGTATCACTCTGTGTATTACAGAGTGCAATATAGTATTACATAGTATCACTCTGTGTATTACAGAGTGCAATATAAAGAAATAACACCAAATGGTTTCTGTTGTTGTGGTAAATAATTCTGTGTATCTCCAAATGGTTTCTGTTGTTGTGGTAAATAATTCTGTGTATCTTGCGGAAACAGTCTGTGTATTGGTAAATAATTCTGTGTATCTTGCGGAAACAGTCTGTGTATTACTTGTAATATCTGTGTATCTTGCGGAAACAGTCTGTGTATTACTTGTAATAGTTTTGTGTATAAAAAGTACAACTGCATGTCTTGAAAAAACAAAACTAACAAACAAAAACCTACTCAGAAATCAACCTACAGATATTAAGACACACTCTGATTGTCCTCTTGATTTGCATTTGACCTAAAATGACAAAAAGTTGAACCTCCACATTGGATGCACCAGATATCCATTACCAGCAATATTAGAAATAGCATCTTCAACTTGAGACTGCCCCACCGATTTTGTTTTAGATGCAGCTATATGAGCAAGCTGCTTTCGACCCCTTGCTTTCTTGTATTTCTTTTCAATCACACTAGTCACCCTCCTATTGCGTAACCCTTTCAACCGCCTGTTTGATGGATCCTTTATAACACCGCTCGACGATTCCACATCACAATCTTCACCTTCGAAGAAAATAGGGTCATACTCATCTTCAACTTTTCTCTTGGCATCTAACACTGCTTGCTCAAAAATTTTGCGTGCTTCGTTGTTTTCTTGGCAATAAACAACCAACTTCTGAAATTTCCTAGTGATCTCTAAAGTCCAAACAGAAGAGGGAACATTAAAGCACTGAGATGGGGGGATAATACCAGCATTCTCGTCTTCCAAAACTCTTTTAGTCCATCTCTTCAGAATATATTTATTTGGAACTTCAGACACACAATGCACGTTTAAAATGCGTAAACAGTGACAACATAAGATCCCGGTTTCAGTGAACAGCTTGCAACTACACCAAATATCTAACTCTCTAACGTTAAAAATCACTTCATGCCTAATAATATCAACCTCCGGCCTCCAGACGTGATACTTATACACACCACCTTCAAATTGAACACACTCTTGATAGCATGATGCCCCTTTCAAAACCTGCTCTTCGAACAAGTAATATATCTCAATCGTATAAATATCCCTAGCGTGTGAAAGAATCTTAATGTGATCCATAGCCATTGTAGGTACACCTTGGGAACACCGGACATCTTCCCCGTTCTCTCTACTCCTCCACTCCGAAACAACACCAACAAAGAAGCTATAGAAATCACATAGCCCAACAGTCTTGGATAACCTTCTAGAAATAGAGTGATTTGTGGTTTCACTCCTTTGTGAAGATAAAATACCACCAGAAAAATAATCTTTGTTAAATGCAAGGCACCATTTTTCTCTACATTGATACAGCTTTTCAATCCAAGAATTATTATGGCATTTGTATGTTGTGACCATCCTGGAATACCATAACATATATATTAACTACACCTATTCATATACTATAATGCATACACAGACTCTCATATACAAATACACAGGATCATTCAATTGAATACACAGAATATAAGGGGAGTATTATCAGATATGAAGGCATGGGAATGAAAGCACAGAATCAATAGAATAAACATACTCTAACACTACAATACTCAGAATATATCAAGAGAATACACATAATCTGGGTGAGAATTGCCAACTCTGTATACTAATGCAAGCAATTGGGAAAAATATAATACACAGAATACTATAACTAAATAAACATAAATACCATCACCAATACACAGAATGTTTAATGAAAGCATACCTTGTCCAATAAAGCTCAAACTCTGCCTCTGTATCGGTATGTTTCAACAAACAATTGAATATGTCTAGAAAATCTTTTTGATTTCTTAGTCCCTTGATGTGCTTCTTTAAACCCAGACTTTGAACAATTAAACTCCTTCATCTTCAATTGTTTTGTACCAGCACTATATCTTTGCTTACCCCCTCCTCACACTAAAACCTAGCCTGAAAGCATAATCATTATAAACCTCATATGCTTCATCAATAGAACTCACTNTAAATAATTCTGTGTATCTTGCGGAAACAGTCTGTGTATTACTTGTAATAGTTTTGTGTATAAAAAGTACAACTGCATGTCTTGAAAAAACAAAACTAACAAACAAAAACCTACTCAGAAATCAACCTACAGATATTAAGACACACTCTGATTGTCCTCTTGATTTGCATTTGACCTAAAATGACAAAAAGTTGAACCTCCACATTGGATGCACCAGATATCCATTACCAGCAATATTAGAAATAGCATCTTCAACTTGAGACTGCCCCACCGATTTTGTTTTAGATGCAGCTATATGAGCAAGCTGCTTTCGACCCCTTGCTTTCTTGTATTTCTTTTCAATCACACTAGTCACCCTCCTATTGCGTAACCCTTTCAACCGCCTGTTTGATGGATCCTTTATAACACCGCTCGACGATTCCACATCACAATCTTCACCTTCGAAGAAAATAGGGTCATACTCATCTTCAACTTTTCTCTTGGCATCTAACACTGCTTGCTCAAAAATTTTGCGTGCTTCGTTGTTTTCTTGGCAATAAACAACCAACTTCTGAAATTTCCTAGTGATCTCTAAAGTCCAAACAGAAGAGGGAACATTAAAGCACTGAGATGGGGGGATAATACCAGCATTCTCGTCTTCCAAAACTCTTTTAGTCCATCTCTTCAGAATATATTTATTTGGAACTTCAGACACACAATGCACGTTTAAAATGCGTAAACAGTGACAACATAAGATCCCGGTTTCAGTGAACAGCTTGCAACTACACCAAATATCTAACTCTCTAACGTTAAAAATCACTTCATGCCTAATAATATCAACCTCCGGCCTCCAGACGTGATACTTATACACACCACCTTCAAATTGAACACACTCTTGATAGCATGATGCCCCTTTCAAAACCTGCTCTTCGAACAAGTAATATATCTCAATCGTATAAATATCCCTAGCGTGTGAAAGAATCTTAATGTGATCCATAGCCATTGTAGGTACACCTTGGGAACACCGGACATCTTCCCCGTTCTCTCTACTCCTCCACTCCGAAACAACACCAACAAAGAAGCTATAGAAATCACATAGCCCAACAGTCTTGGATAACCTTCTAGAAATAGAGTGATTTGTGGTTTCACTCCTTTGTGAAGATAAAATACCACCAGAAAAATAATCTTTGTTAAATGCAAGGCACCATTTTTCTCTACATTGATACAGCTTTTCAATCCAAGAATTATTATGGCATTTGTATGTTGTGACCATCCTGGAATACCATAACATATATATTAACTACACCTATTCATATACTATAATGCATACACAGACTCTCATATACAAATACACAGGATCATTCAATTGAATACACAGAATATAAGGGGAGTATTATCAGATATGAAGGCATGGGAATGAAAGCACAGAATCAATAGAATAAACATACTCTAACACTACAATACTCAGAATATATCAAGAGAATACACATAATCTGGGTGAGAATTGCCAACTCTGTATACTAATGCAAGCAATTGGGAAAAATATAATACACAGAATACTATAACTAAATAAACATAAATACCATCACCAATACACAGAATGTTTAATGAAAGCATACCTTGTCCAATAAAGCTCAAACTCTGCCTCTGTATCGGTATGTTTCAACAAACAATTGAATATGTCTAGAAAATCTTTTTGATTTCTTAGTCCCTTGATGTGCTTCTTTAAACCCAGACTTTGAACAATTAAACTCCTTCATCTTCAATTGTTTTGTACCAGCACTATATCTTTGCTTACCCCCTCCTCACACTAAAACCTAGCCTGAAAGCATAATCATTATAAACCTCATATGCTTCATCAATAGAACTCACTGACACCCCTAACAAGTCCTGATCAGCTGCAAAAACACAGTGTTTAAGTACCCCTACAGTCAATACACAGAATACATGCCTACAATACACATAGTGTATAACTAGAATACACAGAATATTGGAAACCCAAAATACAAAACACAAATCACCTTGTGTTTACATTACAACTAACATGAATACACAAACATCACCTTGTGTTTACATTACAACTAACATGAATACACAAACTCTCTGACCACAATACATTACAACTAACATGAATACACAAACTCTCTGACCACAATACACTACAACTAACATGAATACACAAACTCTCTGACCACAATACACATATTGAATTCAAAGAATACACAAAATATTCACAAAAACACACAAAAATCCACCAAACTGACATTCGATAAACAAAACACAATACACCCTCTGTTTTACATACAACTACAATGAATACACAGAAACATTGTCTGAAATACTCACAGTTCATTAAAAGAATACACATAATATCCACACAAATACACAAAACTCATCTTCTACCCTTCCAATCGCATAGTTGTATCATAAAACAATCCTAAAACCAGTATCATATAATCAAAACACACGAATCAAAGCATACGAATTCAATGATTTTCATAAACACAAACGAAATCACAAAATCAAACATAAAAAACCTGGATTACGATTGCCTGAAATAGCCAATCCAACCGGATCATCGAGTTCTTCAGTCGCAACCACCTCCTGCTGCGAATTGACGCCTTGCATATCCTAATGCCTGAGAATCCAAGAGCTACGACTGTATATTTGTTATTCGTGAGTTCACAAATCGGAGAAGAAGATCGCCCTAACCGCCACAACACAAACAATTCAAATTCACTGTTTCTTTCTTTTTTTTTTTTTTAATATATTAGGAAGTTAACGGAGGAAACGGACGTGATTCCCAAAATAACGTCCACTTACTGCCTAATGGACAATACGACGCCGTTTTAATTCCTGGCACACAATGCTACGTCCACCACGGTGCATGGTATAATTTGCCGACATTTATGGGACAAAAGAAGTTTCAGCCCATCAAGAGGAAATTAGGCTTTATGAGCCTCTTCACAATTGAGAAGGGGAGGTCTGGCTTTACTATAGAATTAAGGCACTAAGGTAACAATTAAATCATTCTCCCATAACCACATTGACACTCATAACCACATTGACACTGAGGCCTACCTAAGCTCTAGCAAGTCTTCTTGGAGGTTTACGGAATTCTATGGTGTGCTGGAGAGACACAAACGTGAGGATTCGTGGGCTCTCTTAAAGTTGCTATCAACTCGTAACACCCTCCCTTGGGTTGTTATAATCATCCATTTATGAACCAGAACAGTATATTAACGATTAAATTTTTTTTTTGAAAGAGTATATTAACGATTATTAGACACTTCAATAGGTCTTTTTGGGCGGTGAACCCAACAGCCAAATACACCCTCTCTTTCTCATCCGTAGGGTTTCCTCTTCAGCCTCCGAACTGCCAAACACACCCTAACGGTCCACCGCCTCCCACTGCATCGCCACCGCCTGTCCGCCTCTGCCTCGGCCCTCGACAGTCGCCTCGAGCCCTCGACACCAGCCACCGCCCACCAGGTTTGGTCTTCTACTCTTCTTCGACTCTTCCCTTACTAATTAACGTCAACTTCTCACAATCTCACCCCTTGAAGTCTTGAACTATAAATGTTAATTTCAATAATTTATTCGCCTAATTTTCCTAATTTTGTTTTTGCCTTAATTTACCTAATTTTGAACTTGCTAATACTAGTTGCTGCCGTGGTTTTTGCTCTAATTGCCCTAATTTTGTGTTTTTTTATCACTAGTTGCTGACTTGCTGTGTTAGTGCCGTAGTTGCTGTCGTAGCCCGTAGGTCAATTAGTTATTAGTTTTCGCCGTAGTTTTTGATGCCGTAGTTGATGTCGTTGGTCAATTAGTTATTAGTTAATTGATTCATTGATTTGCTGATATGATTCATTGCCCAATTCATCCTGTCTGATATGAATTGATCTGCTAATTAGTTATTAGTTAATTACTAATTACTTAATCTGTTAATGTGGATTAGTAATTAGTAATTACTAATTAGTTATTAGTTATTTGTTGATTTACTTGATTAAGTTTATGTTGAGTTGCTAATTAGTCAAGGTCTTGTGTAAGCTGTGTTTGAAAGCTATTATACTGTTTTGAAACAATTAAGAAGGGGATAAGGAGTGAGTTGGGAATGAATTGAAACATTGAAATCCTCTTTATTTTCTGGACTTCATTTTACCTTTTGCTTCTTCTGGATCCGCCACTGATTCTGTCCAATAATCTTAGACTAATACAAACATGGCGAAGAGGAAGGAGAAATCGGTGAACGTATCCGGAAAGCCTAAGCATTCCCTTGATGGCAATAGAGATAGCAGCGGAAGTAAAGGCGGCCGTAGCGCCGCCACTGTGAGGCGGCTTAAGATGTACAATACGAGACCTAAGCGTGATACTAAGGGAAAAGTCGTAAAACACGACTTGCAATCCAAGGAGCTACCCTCCACTCGGATTCAACCTGATCGCCGATGGTTCGGTGTGTTCTTTCATTTCAGTTCAATTTCCAGCTTTTATCTGTACCTATACTGCTTGCCATGCTAGCTTGGTGGAATTTTATTGGTGCAATTAGTAAAAATTTATGTAAAAAGCTCATTAATTTCTGAAATTTGCTTATTTTGCTCTATGGAAGTTATTGCAGCACTCTGCACTGACATTATAATCAAATTTGTAGGCAATACACGAGTAGTTAATCAGAAAGAGCTAGAATTCTTCCGTGAAGAGCTACAAAATCGGATGTCCAGTAGCTACAATGTAATTTTGAAGGACAGAAAATTGCCATTGTCTCTTTTAAATGATCATCAAAAGGTATTATGGTGCTTTCTTTTGAGATGTTAATTTACTCTTCTTTTTTTTTTTAGTTTTTATTTTGTTAATGTCCTTTGAGACGTGGTGGGGGTGCACTTAGTGGACTTAATGGTGCAAGTATTGAGCTAGATGAGCCTTCATCACCCATCTATACTAATTTGGCAAGCTTTTGCTTTATTTGAACTGGGTACCTTTTATATTTTGGCAAGTCATTTAATTTAAAGTAGTGACATCTTACCCAGTTGGAAAAGAAACAAAATTAGGACTATGCCAATAAGCCTCCTGTTAATTATTTTTGTTAGGTTGCTTGCCAAACTCATACCTTATCATGCATAGTGTTTGTTAATTTATCTGATTTCTCCTGTTTTATATCTTGGTAAAGCAAGCAAAAGCACACCTGCTTGACACCGAGCCTTTTGCTGATGCCTTTGGTCCTAAAAGGAGGAGGAAACGCCCAAAGCTTATGGCATCAGATTATGAGTCGCTTGTAAAGAAGGCTGATGTTTCTCAAGGTGTTAAAAATGATTTTCTAATTGTGTTTAGGACCCTTAGTTCTTAACACTGGAAGATTTCTTTGTTGGATGACTTGGTTCTCAATTCAACAGATGCCTTCGAGGAGAAGTTTGGTGCAAGCAACCCGGGGGAAGGAAATGAAGATTCTTTTAGAGACCTAGTGCGGCACACTATGTTTGAGAAGGGTCAAAGTAAACGCATATGGGGTGAGCTCTATAAAGTCATAGACTCATCAGACGTCGTTGTTCAGGTTTGTAATTATATTTTAAATCACCTTTTGATCAGAAGAAGAGTCTAGCATGCTTAAGTGTTGGGCTTTCCCAATATTCTCACCCTGACTTTTTTTTTTTTTTTTTTTGTGCCAAAGATTTGTTCTTATAAGTTAATCTTCATCTCATTGCTCACAAGTGGATAAATTCAAATATTTGAAGGAACAAGTGGTACTTACCAAACTCGTGTTGCAGGTATTAGATGCTAGAGACCCACAAGGTACACGATGTTTCCATCTGGAGAAACATTTGAAAGAAAATTGCAAACATAAGCACATGATTCTTCTACTGAACAAGGTTAGCTGCTTGCTGATAGGTTATAAAAGGTTTATGCATTTTTCTACAGCAGTTGTTTATGTACTCGCACGCTTGAATTGGTAACTCTGCCCTTATACAGTGTGATTTAGTTCCTGCTTGGGTAACTAAAGGGTGGCTTAGAGTTCTTTCCAAAGAATATCCCACATTAGCATTCCATGCAAGTGTCACCAAGTCCTTTGGCAAGGTATGCTACTAGCTTTCACATATTTTTCATTCCCTGTTTTCTTTCTCCCCAATACACAACAGCTTCAAGGTGTCCTTGAATATGGACTATACTGAATAATAGATAATTTGACTAGACAGACACACCTTTAGAGTAGGTTTGTGGCATATATTGCCCCTCCCTTGAATTATTAGTGGTGTAAATGTGGTTACCTGCCGTTTTCCTATTTGAAAATCACGTTTTTTTTCCTCCATTTTTCTTCTTTTGTTCTCCTTCCGCCGACAACAATGTTTCTCCTTCTTCCTATTAGGGAGGGGCAATATATGCCACGCTTTGAAATTGAGGGGCAACATTTACACCACTAATAATTTAGGGGTGACATTGATAATTGGCATATTTGTGAGGGGCATAAATTACAATTTTCACTTATTATTATTAATTTTTTTAAAAATCTAATTCATTTAGTTTCAAATTTTGCTTTAGGGCTCTCTTCTGTCAGTATTGAGGCAGTTCTCTCGGTTGAAGAGTGACAAACAGGCAATATCCGTGGGCTTTGTTGGGTATCCTAATGTTGGTAAATCATCTGTTATCAACACATTGCGGACAAAGAATGTATGATTCCTCTAACTTGTAATTTGGTGTTGAGTAGTGTGAAGTGTTTTGGCTATTACATGCTTGCTACATGGTTCAACTTAGCTTATTCTTCTTTTTCAACTGTTCTTAAAAAATTAGGTCTGCAAGGTGGCTCCTATTCCTGGAGAGACTAAAGTATGGCAATACATAACACTTACCAAGCGGATTTTCTTGATTGACTGCCCTGGTGTTGTTTACCAAAGTAATGATTCTGAAACAGATATTGTCTTGAAGGGTGTGGTATGTGTTATCTCATTTTCATTATTATATATTTAATTTATTTAATAACAGAAACTGTTGTTGATACAGTTAGAAATATTTACAGGGAAGGATGGTCTATGGACCAGCCAAAGAGAACTATCTATAAAAATCTTCCCTGCTAGGTTTTCAGATATCGTTGTTATTTTTTTGTGGTGAACTAACTGTTCACTTGGTTTTATGGTTCTATCTGCAGGTACGTGTGACAAACTTGCGAGATGCTGCTGAGCACATAGGTGAAGTGCTAACCCGTGTGAAAAAGGAGCATATTGAAAGAGCATATAAGATAAAGGAATGGTAAGAGCTTTGTTTTGGGATGTGGGATTTGGGAGAAGCCCTTGAGAATTTTCCTTAACTGATTTGAACTCAATATCCTTTCTAAAGACTGCTTTGTGTATTTAACTTGTATAATGTGCCTCATTCTGCCCTCTGTTTTTCCAATGTAATGTTATCGTATTTATAGGCGCTATTCTGGTGGTCCTGAGAAAAATTTCCATGCTGAAGTTAGTAATGTGCATCTGCATTCTTACATGTGCTTGTTTCTGAATTTGAATATCTCAATAATGTTTGCAGGGAGGATGAAAATGACTTTCTTCTTCAGCTATGTCAGGGAACAGGCAAACTGTTGAAGGTAAATTCACAAAAAATCTATGCTTGATTCACTTGACTTAACCAAAAAAAAAAAAAAACGAAGCAAAGAAATGCTTGATAAAATTTTCACTGTGGGGTGGAGGTGAGTGTCAGGGATGTGTAACAATGTCAAATCTTGTGGGTTTGAAGAAAATGAGGATTGAAAGGATCATCTGGACCATTGACTAGTATATATGTTGCAAGTTGTAAAATCTTGACTGATTTCAATATGTTGAATCTGATAACTAACCTTGAGGGGATGGAGATTTTAATGTCATGGGCTTTGAGGGTGGAAGTGAACTTTATGTGTGTGATGTTGGGGAAATTATTTTGTGGACCATGGTCCACACAGCTGTGTGGAGCATGACTCATGAATAAAAGGCTTCATTTTTAATATACTTATTTGTGTACTGAATGTATATGGCTTGATAGTATACAAAATAATGTACTTTATTTACACAAATAATGTACTAATTTTGTGGTCCATAGAATAACGATCCGCGATGTTGAATGCTTTGTGTCTGAGACTTTGAGATGCAAGGACTGAAAGGATGATCTGCATCATGTACTAGTATACATTTCATGTATTAGTGAAGAAAACGGAAACATTTCTGCTAGTTATATTTCAGCTAATTTGGGTGTCGGTTATAGATTAGTCTGCACCCTGCATTACCAGGACATATTTTTGTGTGTTCTTTGTTGATTTATGACTAACGGATACTGTTTGTCCTTTATGTGTGCAAAGGGAGGGGAACCCGATACTATGACTGCTGCAAAGATGGTTCTCCATGACTGGCAGAGAGGCCGGATACCGTTCTTCGTGCCACCCCCGAAGATAGATGACGATGCAAAAGAGGAGGGCAATGCGCTTGGCGGAGAGGAAGAGGATGCCGCGGCAGCTAGAAGAGCCATTGCAGATGTAATATCATCACAGCAGCTAAAAGATGTTCCTGTTCAGACAGATCTGTACAGTGAGAGTGAGTTGCTGGGTGAGACTAGCCAAAAGCTTCCTGAGAATGAGTCCTAGGCCAGCCATTGTAGTGCTGCTGCTACTGGCCATTCTTTTTGTCATTTGCTAATTTGATTTGACAACCCAACCTAAAATTATGATCGTTATGAATTTATCCGTCCTATATTTACTATGTACGGAGTATTAGTCAATTACACTTTTATTTGTTTCAATTGTTTGGTTTGTTTTCTTTAACATTTTTTTGTACGGAGTAATTTTTAAATTTGGCCTTTTGTGTTGAATAGCAGTATAGTACTCTTGATGTAGTTATTTGGATATATAAATTATACACACTATTACACTAACATTAAATTAAACATTACAAAAAATGGATGTTAATTAATTTCAATTAAGCTTTATTAGACAATGTATGGCGAGAGTAATTCTTGATTTCTTGACTTTAGTTGCAAATTATATCATGGTCTTCTTGTGGATTCTGATCAAAAATAACTTTCAGATTTTGAACTTGCACTTGACATTATAGATACATAACATGATAACTATGTTTTGCAATCACATGATAATTATAGACACATAACATGATAAATTGATAACAACAAATACATAAATTATTAATTGTAGGTACACAATATGTTAACTAACATCTTGTGTCAATCGTTAATATATTATGTACTTGTAGTCAACAATTTATGTGTATATATAGTTATCATGTTGTGTATATAATTATTATATTATGTGTCTTCAAATTGTTTACATGTAAAGAAATAAATAAATTGTTAATTACAAGTATATAATGTGTTAACTGCAAACATAATTTTTGGATCATAGCTCACAATGTAATATGAACCATGCTTCATAGTATAACAATTGGAGTTCAGTAACAAATTTGGCGTGACTGATTCATTTTTTATTTTTTTTTTAATATATAATAACAATAAAACCTAAATGCGAATGCAATATTTTATATGATATATAAAGATGAGTTAATAATCAATTTATTCCTTACTTATAGTGATTTTTTTAATTTACTCCTAAATATTTTTTGTGTTGTTTAATTGAGTTCTCTACCGATGAATTCATATAATTGAGTCATCTGTAATTGTAGATTGGTAATTTTCTATTTTTTTCTTATTAATATCTAATTTAGTTTAGACTATTGATTTTTATTCAAATTAATCATTAACTATAGTATTTTTTTTTCAATTTAATCCTAATTCACTCTAGTCGATAACTAAATTGAATATTTTATAGTATAATAAAAGATATTCTCAGAATTGAATAAGCAAAAAAGGAGAAGCAAAGAATTCAGGAATTGCGAAAAAAAAAGAGGTCAGTAAATTTACCGCTTAATTATTTTGTAGAGGAAAAAAAAAAAAAAGTTCTCCCGCCTTTTCTAACTTCATTCTTATTTTCCCTCCAACTAGCATTTAAATGATCATCCCTTTCCAATTGCTTCAGATCAGATAAAATTATATTATCAAAATCTCAACTTGTTCAGATTTCAATGGCGTCAGTGGAAGGAACCCTAAGAGTGAAGCTCCTGGCTGAAGAAACAAATCAGCGGCAGGAGGAGGAGGAGAAGGAGAAGCCAGAAGAGGCGAAATCTGAAGAAGTAGTAGAAGAAGACGAAGAAGACGGGGAAAAGGAAAAGGAGGAGAATCTAGAAGAAGAATCTGATGGTGCCGACAAAATCCAATCATCCCCAGGTGCGAGTTTGAGGCCTACTAGGGAGAGGAAGACAGTCGATCGTTTCTATGCAACTCCTACATCAAGACCTTCTGCCACCAAATTGCTTTCCATTCAGAAGGTATTGTTCTTAATCTCTGCCTTCTTGCTTTTGTATTTCAGTCTAGGGCAAAATATATATGATTCATTATTCTGTTCCTGACACCGGGTACTAATTTATATGATTTCACTTGAAATCTCCCTTAAAACATTGAGTAATTAAATGAGTTAATACCCAATTTTATCGTCGACTAAATGTTTTTGTGCTTAATTAATTAAATTTTGAATTTTGACGATTTTACCTAATTGAATCCTAAATGAGTAAAGATCCTTGTTTTCTGCTTTGGTGACGTCCCTATTCGAATCCAAGCCTACTTGTTTTTCAGTTTACACCCTATTTTTACTTGCTTCCTAGCATCGTGTTACAGTCCCATTGCCATGAATATTACTTTAACTTGTCATTTCCTTTTTATCTCTTAATGAATGTAGGGCCGAGGAGTGCAGCTTAGGGACATCCCAAATGGTATGGTTTCTTTCTTTTCTTTGCCTTAGTAGTATTGCTATTCCCTTTATCTTTTGTTTCTTATTAGGTATGATTTAAAAAAAAAAAGAAGTTAAATTCAAGTACATAATAACTTAGAGTTGACATCCTTCTTTAAAGCTAGAAAATAACATCCTACTGATGAGTTCTTTACTCTGTATCTGGAACTTTGGGCTTGGAATCAAAGTTAGTGTTTGCTTAATTTTATTGGGGTGATGAGGGAAACCACATCTACTATTTGAGGATTTGTAGTGGGTAAATCTTGTCTTGTGACCCTAGCCGGTAAATTAAAGGATAACAAGGAGGTAAATTAGTCTAGATTGCACATAGTTGATCGGCTCAAACCAAGAGGACTGTGATTCAAAACTCGTGCTTGTGGTTAAAGTTTGTATCTTTAGCCATCTTGGCTGGGGTTACCCACTTTTTGCTTAATTTTGATTTATGACATTTGGGTTGCAATGGTGGGAAATTGTTGTAGTGATAATTTCTTCTCTACAGTGTGAAACATATCAAAGATATATTTCTGTTCATTGCCCCATTCCATTCCATTTCAACTGGCCCCTTTGGCCAAGCACATGGTTTTAAAAGACACACATGTGTCTTTTAATGTTGAAGGGAATCCTAGCAATTTGGCATTAAATGCCTTCTGAAATTTAATGGTGGTTATGCAACATTCCTTAAAGGAAATATCCCCAAGAAATATGGGATAGAGAGAGTGTGTCTTGTACTAGCCGCTTTCACATGCTGTCAAACTATATACTAAAACTAATGGTTGCATGTAGTATCAAATTTTAATGGATTTGTGTTTGATCGTTTTGTGGGAAACATCCAATCCACTTCTCATGAGAAGTGAAGGACCTAATCTCAGGCTTCACATGCTAAAATTTTCATATTAGTCTTCACAAGATTGCTTGTGTTGAACTTGGTGCCTGGTTTAATACACCGGGGTCCAACTAAAGAATGGCTGCTGAATTACTTTGAATGAATTCCATTAAATATCTTATTGCTAGTGCAGTGTTAGTAAATCAGCTGCAAGGAGATATTGCTTATTACCCAAATACCCATGCTATGGAATTTCCTGAACTGGATCATTGAGTAATGAAAATCTCATGATAAGCCTGCAGAATGAATCTTTAGTGACTTGGTTCCCAAAAATTTTTGAAGTTTATCCTATGATCTTATTTTGCTATAATTTAAAAAGCTTATAACTATATAAAATTTTCCACTTTCAACCATTTTGATAACATTTGGTTATGATCTCAGTGGCTTATAAGTTATCCAAGAGGAAACCCGATGAGAACCTACAGATACTCCATAGCATTCTTTATGGAAAGAAAACAAAGGTTATCCTCGTTCTGGTGCACTTAGTTCTAGCTCTAAGACTTTGTGGAACTAACTTCCCTTACATCCCAATCTTTCCTCTTTCTTTTGCAGGCTTATAATTTGAAGAAAAATATAGGTCAATTTTCTGGATATTTGTGGGATGAAAATGAGGTAAATGATTTTCATTCTGAAACTTGTTGCTTGTTGTACTATTTTATTGACATGATTGCTATCTAATTCTTATTCTTGAATCTTGATTTACTTGACCTAGCTTTCTTATTCTCACATGAATTTTACATCCATAATATATGAGAGGAACACTTGATGATGGCTTTCTGTGATGACATCTGAACAACCTAGAACCATCTGATATACAAAATCATATTTTTTTAAAATTCAGCATGAAAAGCAGAGAGGAAGGATCCAAGATAAGTTTGACAAGTGTGTGAAAGAAAAGTTGCTGGATTTTTGTGATGTCCTTAATCTTCCAGTCAAATCAGTTACAAAGAAGGCATGTATTATGATATATTTTTATTGATCATTCTACTCAATACAGTCCATGATTTTCTTTCCATGTTTAACTTGCAGGAAGAGCTTTGTTTGAGGTTGTTAGAGTTTTTGGAATCTCCCTATGCTACCACAGATCTATTGCTCGCTGATAAGAAAAAGGTGGCTTATTTAATCCTCATTTGAGATCACTTGTGTCTACTTTGTTTTAAGATCATGTAATATGTTCATATTTATGTGATCCCAGAAAAGCAAAAAGCAGAAGAGCAAGGCAACAAAACCCAAAAGCTCAGTAGATAGAACTGCACCATCTAAGGTTGGTCTATGCCTATTGTTTAAATTTAAGATTGGTCTGGGCTATAATGGGCAAAGTGGACCGGCAGGCTTTGATACTATGTTATTATAATCTAAGATTGGGTCAAGTTCTCTCAACTAAGCTATAATGCACATTGGCCAAACCACACAAAAAAAACTGAATCCAATCGATCAACTAGTTTAATCCATGATTTTATAAACCCATATGTTCTTTCTTATTGTGGGACTCTTAACACCTATCATTTTATAGGGGATTGATAAATAGATGAGCTGTGTGAGTTTAAAGCTCGCAACCTTGAACTGTGCTAAATTATTTGCATGATTTGGAAATATCATTACAGTAATGAAACTCCTCTTTGTTCTGATTATGGTTAGTTTTCACTTTACATTGCCCGCAATTTATAGTGCCAAAAATTGACACTAAAGGATCTTTTTTCCCAACTTCAATGTCTTTAAACTTAGAAGCGCAAGGTGTCATCAGAATGGAATGAAGAAGCTGATAATACCGGGGATGAATCTCAAGAGGATGATCAAAATGATGAAGATGCAGAGGAAGAAAGTGTTCCGGAGGGGACTGATTCCGAGGAAGAACAAAATGAAAAAATCTCTTCAAAGAAAGATTATGGAACTAAAATTGGGGATAAGGTTGCTGGGAAGGATACCCCTGTAAAATCTTCCAAAAGCTCCAAGGTAGTGAGTGCTAAGAGGCAAAAAGTTGGTGAGGACAAAAGTATATCTGTAAAGGAGAAGGCTTCTAGCAGGAAGTTGTCAAAAAAGGATGGTATGGAACTCCTTGGTTGTATCCCTTTTCTCCAATTATATGCCTTAAAGAGTATTTTAGCCATCTTAATTCTCTAGCTCTGGCTACCTCAATATTCATGAACTGGAGAGTTTTATAACTGTTTGTATTTCAAATTAATCTAGAATAAGCATATCATTCACTGGCTTACCTTGGATAGGGAAACCAAGAAATGTTAAGGCTGACTTAGAGCCAAGCAAAGAAGAGATATACACTGCTGCTGTAAACATTCTGAAGAATGTAGATTTTGATACTGTAAGTTGGTACCTTTTCTGTGTTTTTTTTAGTCAAATGCAAAATGTCAATTTCTAATACAGATCATTGCACTTGGAAAATGCAGGCAACTCTATCAGATATCATCCGGCAGCTAGGTATGGTTCTTATAACACTTGTTAAAATTAAACACTTATTACTGTGCCAAAAGCTATAGTTCGTAATGAAGGCGTAATTTTATTTTTTTATACTGTCATATTTTCGAGAGGTAAGGTGTTGGACTTGACCTTCTAAGGTTTTTGCCTAACAATCCCCTAACCATCTTGTGTTGGATTTGGCCATTAATTAGCCTCCGCTTAACAACTTTTCTAGTCACTTGGCCATTAACTGGCCTCCGTCCAACAATTATTAGTACTTGAAATTTTTTTGCATAGTGACTAATTTCTGAAAGCTTATATCCTCCTACAGGATCCCATTTTGGAGTAGATTTAATGCACAAAAAAGCAGAGGTGAAGGCTATAGTTACAGATGCAATGAACAATATGAGTGATGATGAAGGTGAGGCTGGAGATAACGAAAGTGAAGATTAAGTTAATCCATCAGTGGAAACATTCTGAGCTGTAATATGTCGGCAAGAACTGAAATTGCCCCATTTTGCCGCCATTGACTTAAGAAATTTGATACATGTACACCTATAAATAGTGTTAAAATTTATATATGTATCCTTTAAGGGCCTGCTTATCAGTTATCATTGATAGTGTGAACATAATTCCTTTACTTTCATCACACCATGGAAGGCATGGATTGGACTTGCAATTTGAGGGTGAGGGTGGGGCCGGGGGGATGAACTCAAATCAAATGGTTGGAAATTAATGAAGAGGGGAAGCGAGATGATTTTGTAATTTTGTTGAAATGTATGTTTTGGTGATGCTGGTGTACTTATGAGTGCTTTGTGGTGCATTATGTGATTTCTGTGGTGCACTACTACGTGTTAGTGTGTAGTGCATTTATGAGTGCTCTATGGTACACTACCAAAAAGGGAAAAACGATGTGGGTTCAATAGACTCGTTGAGTAGTACCGTTAGACCAACAAGTCTATTGAACTCATCGACGAGTTTGACCCCTCGTTGAGTGGTGCAATATTAAGTGCACCACAAAACACTTATAAATACACCATACATTAGCACATAATGCAACATCGAAATATACATGATGCAAGAAATTACAAAATTGTTATCACATTTATTTTTTTTTATTGATTTCTATCCGTTTAATCTCAGCTCATCTTACGACTCTAATACATCTGAACACAACGCCGAACCAGAGCACATGCGCCGCGCGCACATATACTAGCCTTGTAAGTACAAATCTCATGTAATTAAAATATGAAAATATTTTTAGAAAATGATTTCTAACAAATGATTATTTTTGAAAATATTTTTATTTTTTAGTGTTTGATTTAAGATCAGAATAAAAATCGAACAAAAATATTATATAATATTATTTTTTAAATAAAATATTAATTATTTTAATGATTACAACACTTATTATTTATATTAAAGTTAAAATTTATAATACTATCAAATAATAATAATAAGAGTTAATACCACAAATGGTCATCTGACTATTGGGTTAATACTTCTTTTAGTCCTCGATTTACAATTGGACTACAAATGGTCCTCTGACTTTTATTTTTTATCACAAATAATCAACCGTTAAAATTTTTGTTAAATAGATGTTAAATTTAGGGGTATTATCGTCAAATTGATTAATATGATTATGATTACATCTTTTTAGAGAATTATATGACAACATAATTAATTTTAAACATTAATAAATATAAAAACAAAATGGACGTAACAAATCATATAAATGAACAAATTAAATAAAAATCCATGATTAATGTTCGTGATTAGTACTTGATTAATTATATTAGTTCAACGGTGGCGGCCTTCAGTTATGTCCCAAACGAAATGTTTGATCGATTAATGAAGAGTGAAAACTATTAATCGGCTATGTATGAACAACCATAAAAATGATGGAAGCAAGAAGGTTTTTGATTTTTTTTTTCCCATTTTAATTTGTTGGTTAAATTTAAAACAGATAGCTCTATTATTAAATCTTTATTTTGTAGGCATAATTACGAGAATAAGAGTATTTATATTCGTTAATTGTTTCAATTATGCTTGTTGGTAAAAAATTATAAACATTTTTATTTTATAACCATTATATATATATATATATATATCAATTTGATGATAATACCCCTAGATTTAACACTTATTTAACAGAAATTTTAACGGAGTACTATTTGTAGTAAAAAATGAAAGTTAGAGGACCATTTGTGGTATTAACTCTAATAATCTCTAATATAAAATAGCCATAAGAAGAGCAGTAAATGCACTTAGGCCACAATTCCCGCCCAATCAAAAACGGTGACGTTTTGCTGGTCAAAAAATGCCGCCCGAATTAGCATACTTAGGGCAGTTAATGCGCTGGCTGTCGAACTATGAAAGGTAACAACGTTAATTAATCGTTTGTTTTAAAAGTGTTTTAAAAAAGGTAATGACGCCATGATTAGAGTTCATGGGGAAATCGAATCGTTTACAACGATTCGGCAAACGGGGACTCTTCATTTATATAGCACCGGGAATGAAAAAACAATTATTCAGCGTGTAGAAGTCTGCCAGTTTCAAACTTAGAGTTGGGATTTGGGATAACAATATATATTAGAAGCGCTAAATCAATCTCAACATCCAAAACTGAGATCCATTCGCATTTAACTTCAGTCCAATATGGGGATGTACTCTCTGGCTACCAGATTGTCTACCTTCAGCAATAGGAGTGCAATAAAGGTTAGAGTTATTCGTAGCTACCTGGTACGAGAAAAGAAAGGTTCTGCTGACCTAAAGAGTCAAGAATTGGTCTTACACGACCCAGAGGTATGTGTTTTTGCCTTTTAATCTGTATTTTTTTTTTTTTTTTGCGTCTTAATCTGCATAGAATAGAATTAGGCATATTAGTCATACGTATGTACTGCAGAAATAATATCACATACATTCTCTGTTGCAAATGCTAATAACCATATAATTGATAGGGAAATGTCATTCATGCAACTATACCAGCAAAGATTGTTCCAAAGTTTAGCAACGGTTTTGTAGAAGGCAAAGTGTATGCTATCAAGAACTTTTACGTTGTTTCAAACTGGCATACCTACAAGACTAGCATGAACGAATATATGATGCAATTGAATCATGAAACTATTTACAAAGAGTTGAGGTTAGAGAATTTCCCTTGGTTAATGTACAGATTGAGGCCTTTTGAAGAGAATTTCCCTTGGTTAATGTACAGATTGAGGCCTTTTGATGAGAATTTCCCTTGGTTAATGTACAGATTGAGGCCTTTTGATAGTTATTTCCCTTGGTTAATGTACAGATTGAGGCCTTTTGATAGTTTGAAAGGTAATTCAGAATTAAATGAGAAAGAGCTCATTGGTAAGATTTCTAGCCTATCAATACTCGAGAAAGAGCTCATTGGTAAGATTTCTAGCCTATCAATACTCTTTTTAATTCATTCGCATTCCTCATGGCAGGCTGTTAGGTCTATATTTTTTTTTTTTCAGTTAAGTTATTTCAAATTTTCTGAATTATTGAATAGATATCATTGGTCGGGTTGTTGAAGTTTATGGACCTCAAGAAAAAAAGATTGGTGGAAATAATGCTAGGCTCATAGACTTTGTGCTTGAGGATGCCCAGTAAGTATAAAACTATTGATGCTAATGCTATATTATTTACAAACNCACGTTTCCAAGATTCAGCATTTATATGAAGCTCCATCCAAAGATCCTGTGATAGTTCTGATACAATTCTGTAGGATAAACAGAGGGCTCAGAGGTTAGTCAAATCTGCATTTACAATTATGCACATAAGCATTCTGAAGGAATTAATTCCTCGATTAATTTTTTTTGTATTTTCTTTCAGATGGTGAGGTCAAGATCTGCTCATCTTATGATGTAACTCAAGTCCTTTTCAATCTGGACTATCCAGAATTTATCAACTTCAGGGACAGGTATGTGTATGTTATCACAGATAATTTCTGCATTCTGTTTTTCTTTACATGTACTCAACTTCATCATTACTACTATATTTGAATTACAGTCTTACGGACATAGGATATCAAACACCTATGAGAAGTATAGCTTCCCTATCTAGTTTTAGTTTTACCAACACTATGGATGAATCCAGCAGTAAGTCTATGGAACTAACCACCACAAATGAGATCTATGACAATGATAAGGTAATAAAACATTCTAAATTACCTTTGTTGTTTTCACATCTACATCCAGTCTAATTCATAACTGTGTCAATGCAGTATGGAGATTTTTGGGTGGCCGCAAGGATATCGGGTATTGTTAATCCGACTGATTGGTTTTATAGCTCCTGTAGGAAGCCGGGATGCTACAAAAAACTTCAAATTTCTGAAGGAGTCAATAAATGTTTCAAGTGTTTTCAGACTTGGGAAACTGGTATTTTAAGGTATAAGATTACACTATGTGTTGTGGACCTGAAGGGTAATGCTTCATTTTTACTGTGGGATAGGGAGTGCCAGGAGTTGATAGGGATTCCAGCAACAGAGCTATATGAAAAGAGTAATAAGGTAAGTTATTTTTTTTATTTTTTGAATATGTACTAAATTTATTTTAACTAATTTTCACTAATTCCTATCTGTTTTTGCAGAACAATCAGCCATTATAGCAGATCACAGGGTTGGTAGGCAAAACTTTGCTGTTTCAGATTACAGCAAAGTCAGATCACACATCCTACCGCAACACTCCATTTCCCGTGCTGAGGATAAACAATGACCCACAGATTCTGAAAGAACATTGCAGTGAACTGCTGAAATTGGAAATTAATGCTTGCAACTCTGACATGCAAATAAGTCTGGATGATGATGATTTTTTGGAGGTATGACGTAATGATTCATTTCTAAGACTTAATAAACACTGTCACATTACAAACAGATTAGATGTACTTACATTGAATTTGCATTTTAGGGTTTTTTAAGTGATGAAGCCGAAAGTCCCATAGCAAGTATGCTTCATGTAGCTGTTGGTGATGCAACTGAGGGACCTGTCAAGAGTCATGTAGCTGTTGGTGATGCAACTGAGGGACCTGTCAAGAGGTGCTTAGCTGTTGGTGATGCAACTGAGGGACCTGTCAAGAGGTGCTTGCTGGATCAATTTTCATCAACACAGAGTGGCAAGAAGCAGAAAGAGATCAAAGAGATCAAAGTGAAGTTAGAGAAAATAGATTGACTTTATGCCAAGACAAGTGCTGAGAAACTGAGAAAAACTTTTATATGCTCAAGGGTTTTGATACTGGGCAGTGCTTTTGTAATTTTAATTCTGTACTAATTTGTGTCCTTTTTTGGCTGATGGGTACTGTATTCCTAACAGTATTGCACTTTGGAAAACATGTCTCAGATTCACTTCTTAACTCTTGGTGACATTGTAATTTTCATTTACTCTGACATTAGAGATATTATGCATAGTATTATGTTGTTCTGTGTGCAGGTATCTAGCAAGCAAGAGGACTGGAGGAAAAACACTATGGATATCTTAAAGATTGCATCCAAGGAATTAGGTTTATATAGATTAGAGAGTTTTATCAAGGATATTATACATTAGAGAGTTTTTATTACTGTTTGTATTAGTATGCTAATCAAGCAAATTATGGGTGAACTCCCAAGGATGGTTGTACAACTGTAATAAAAAGCTCATTCTCTGTAGACATTGTTTTTTTCCATTGATATATTCACAATGCTAATGAAGGAAATTATGGGTTCATTTTGGTCCAGTCATGAAATAAACAGTAAGCAAGCATGTGTTCTTTTTTCCACAACATGCCTATAAATTTAGTCATGCAGTCATAATTTTATACTAATTAGACTCAGTCAAAACAAAACTCATAATCCCTTAAAATACTTTTAATAAATTACATACAAATTGATATCATGGACTTATCTTTGAGCTCATATGAACTTCGCTGCTTATGTGCTAAACCAGCTTATGGAAGAAGTTTCTGCATCAAAGACAATAACAACTTAGACTCAAAATGCGGGATTAAGGAAATGGCCCATGATACTAAATTGCCTGTTACACTTAGGGAGCACAAAGGATTAAGTAATGAAGTACTTTGTTCTCTTTTATAAATACTTTTAAAGAGAACTTTGAAGTTGATTAAAACAATATTTTACTGACTAACGGTTACACTAACAGTTCATTAAGTAGTCAATATTTTACAGATATACTTAGACCATGATATTGACTTGCAAGTTCCTTAATGAACTGAAAAATATTTACTAATGTTACTTGCTGCCTTCGTATATAAGTTTGCAAATTAAAACAACTATCATAGCAAGCTTTTTCAGCACCTGTTTAGCTTCACATATTGGCTGTGCCCAAAAGTATCCAATGATATCCTCCTATCTTGGTAGAATTAGTTCCGTATCTTGCCCTCCATATATCTAACTGTAGTGTTGCAACTCACCCTGCTATCATATTGAAGAAGACAGGGAGAATACAAAGTAGATATGACTCCAAAGAACATTAAATTCTAAGTTCACTTTAACTCTCAATTGCCAAAACTCTAAGTATAGTGTTGCCAAAACTCTAATTAGACGCTCAAAGAGGGGTAGTGGCAGAACCAACCAAACAAAGCACCCCAAAAAATTAGTACCAAACATCTATTTGCCAAATGTACAAAGATTTTGGTAAAATGAGACACTTATCTTAGCTAATTAACTCCAGTGTAGACTTTTTCTCATTTTTGCATCTTTCACAACCATTCTTGACATGCTGTAAAAAGTGGTTTCTTCTTAAGTGAAGTATAATAGCTTAGCAGTTATTTTATAGTTCAAATAGTGTATAAGCACAACTACACCTAGGGACACCTCACTTAGCTTGTGATAGATGACCAATGGAAACTGCCAGCACTAATACAGAGTGGTCAAGCAGCAAACTCAGCAGTTTATACTCAAGAATTGCTTAGTGTTGTCATTGGATAACACTTGAGTTAGTACTCAACCATTAAAACAAAAAACATAGCATGCAAAAGCTAATCATTACGCATCAGAATATAATTTCATCATCTGCCAAACCTACATTATACGTATTAGTCACAACAAGAAAAATGATATAATAATCATACACCAAAATAAAAAAAAATCCAAAAAATAAAAAAATAAAGCCAAACTGATAGTACTGACTCAAAATAAACAGATGATATACATTGGCAGATTTACCATATATAGGAAGTTTTGGCAAATGATTTTTACTATTGATCTAGCAACATTAATTACTTTAAAGACTCTTAGTATTCCAACAGTCTAATAGATACCAGTGCTTACATAAAGGCTACCAAAACATTCATTATTATTCTCACAGGATTATCAACCAGCAATATAAAAACCCTCAACCTTGAAAGCAAATTTTACACACACAGCTACAATTGATGAATGCAAATAATGAAGCAACTTACCAAGTCAGCTCTCATTGGCAGTAAAAGGAAACACCCTCAGCCTATAATACCAGGTACGGACTGAGTATTCTTCAGTATTAGCATTTTCTGCTCAGTGCTTTGCGTGAGCACATTAGTTATAACACTGTAGCTTTATATTCATCTTTACTGTGTCCAAAAACATTCGAATATAGCAGATTCACGAAGATTCGTATCCAATCTGCTAGGTATGACTAATAAATAGAGAATGTATTTAAAAATTAAACCCCCTCTGCACATAAACAAAATCCTTGCTGTCGATTCAGTTAATCTACAGAACCAACACATGCAGCACAGTCTTGAAACCAAAAACCCTAGACCCAACCTTTGCGATGTTGGTTAACACTTCTTAAAATTAATTCAGATAACAACCCTATTGATTTCGAATTTTTACCTAAATCGACGCTCAAATAGAATACCTTAATCCAGATTAAAGCGACTATAGTATTTAACAAACACTTACCAAATCATTCAGTTGAACCTATAGTATTTAACAAACACTTACCAAATCATTCAGTTGAACCCAAGTAGATCCAAAAACGATGGGTTGTAATTCTCTGAGCATTAGGAAATAGCATAGGATGAAGATCGAGAGTGAGATAGCGAGAGTGAGATACCGTGTATATATCTGCCGTTAGAATGAATGAGAATATAGTTGCAGATTAGAGCACAGAACTGAGGTAATCTGGATGAAGGCTACACCAGGCTTTCCTTTTCGCTATCTCACTTTCATTTGCTTAGTACACGTATCTCTCTTGCAAAGAGAATACATGTACTTAGCAGGTGAATTCCCTGTTTTTTTTTTGTTTTTTGTTTTTTTTTTGTTTTAGTTTTTGGCTATTTATATCTATATTTATATTTATGCAGAAAAAATATATTTGCGATGTTGAATTGTCTGTTGCGGCAATTGATATTTATATTCCGTTAGATAGCGCTTCTAGAAATTTTAGACTTTAATTCAAGTAAAACTTCATTATAAGGCCGGCAATTCACTATTACTACTTTCTTTTTTAATTGTAATTTTTTTTTGTGCTTTACAGATAAAGAAAACGCGTCATGCATAGAGTTCAGTAATAAACATACTCCCAAACATGGAAATGGGTCGCAATTGATTGATCCCTACGTTTTTGGTGTATTTGAGAATTCAATCAATTCACCATTGAGCATTATAACTCATAGTAAGTATTCTTAAACGTCGATGCATAAACATATTATACCCGTCCTATTTTTAAATGTTTCATATTTACAGGTGGTCAACTAATTAAATCGAGTATTAGTTGCAACAAGAACCAGTCTCAAAGTTTTATATCAAATGAAGGTATACAACGAATTTAATATTTTCCAATTGCATTAAATTAAAATAATTCATTTACCTAATTTCTATGAAATAGTATAATGCTTTTTGTTTGAATAATGTCAATTTGAGATGTGGTAACTTAACACAAATTATACTGATTTGAGTATATCTCTTGCTTGGAATTTGTTTTTCCTCAGCGGCTACAACTTCAGTACAACGTACAAAAGTTAGAGGACCATTAAATGATGTGACTAACGGTAAGTCACATAAACCATATTTTTTTTCCATTAACATTTGCTGTATTTTATATTAGAAATGTAATGGTTTTTGAAATTTTCTAATTAGTTCGGCCCTCTAAAGCACAATGTACAACAAAATTGAACAAGAAATCTGTAATGTGCTACAATGATTTACAAAAGGCAATACCTTTTGGAGCAACGTCATCTACGCCGAATAACCAATCATTAACTAATTTGAGTACAGGTTAGTGCTTTTAAATTAAAGATTATATGATTATTTTAATATTAAGTTCAAATGCTTTAATTTGGTCTTCATACAAATTACCCGTGCTTTTCTTTTTTTTTTTTGTGTATTAATGTTTAGTGCATTTTGCAAGCAATATTTGCAATTGTATAATGCAATTTAAATTAAAGATTATATGATTATTTTAATATTAAGTTCAAATGCTTTAATTTGGTCTTCATACCAATTACCCGTGCTTTTTTTTTTTTTTGTGTATTAATGTTTAGTGCATTTTGCAAGTAAAATTTGCAATTGTATAATGCAATTCACGTACAAAATTCTGATTAACATTTACTTTGGAAATGATTGGTTAAATTCACTATAATTTTTTTTTAAATCAAATATATGATCTAAAGATATGTTCTAATATTTTTTACATTGATTTTATTGTTGTAATAATTTATGGGCACGACAAACCATCAAGTTACTCAAAGCACGAGGTCCAATATAGCCGTTGATTTTAGTTGGAATTTGGAAGCTGAATTCGCGACTGTACAGGGATCAGGGGAGACAAGTGTTTCCAACTTAAATAACGGTATTTCTGTTCTTCAATAATCCATGTTGTCTCTTATGAAAGGAATTTAAAAGTTGTTCGGTCTTTTAAACAATATGCATTAAACCCATATATTACGTTTGCCATTTGGACAACCAACACTTACACTTACTCTCTAGAATGTTTTTTTTTTTTTAAATCAATCTATAATATGATCTAAAGCTAAGTTCTAATTTTGTTTACATTTATTTTATGGTTTTAATAAGTTATGGGCACGACAAACCATCAAGTTAGTCAATGCACGAGGTCCAGTATATCCGTTGATTTTAGTCGCAATTTGGAAGCTGAATTCGCGAATCTACAGGGATCAGCCGAGACAAATACATCCTTCTTCAATAACGGTAAGCCTATTCTTAAATAATCCATGTTGTCTCTTATGAAAATTTAATGGTAAGTTGTTCGATCTTTTAAACAAAACGCATTAAACCCATGTATTACGTTTGCCATTTGTACAACAAACACTGACTGTTAGTTTTGTGAATTCAATTTTTTGGACGATTATTTTAATAGTAAGTTAAAATGCGTTAGATCAGTGTTCATATACTTTTTCAAGATTTAGTATTGTATTTTTTGGGGTATTAATGTTTATATTACGTAATACCCGTATTAACTGTTCTCTAAACTTTGAAAGCAATATTTGCAATTGTACCCAAAAAATTCATGTAATTATTCTTATTAACAATTCCTTGATCCAATAAGTACAATTAAATACAATGTTGTTTTTTTAAACTAAAATATTTAAATTTAGCTAAGTTCTGATTTTGTTTACTTTTATTTTATTGTTGTAATAAGTTTTGGGCACAACAATCCACCAACGTAGTCAATGCACAAGGTCCAATATTGCGGTTGATTTTAGTCGCAATTTGGAAGCTGAACACGCAACTGTACAGGGATCAGGGGGGAGAAATACATCCTTCTACAATAACGGTATGGAAAGTCCCAACTAGCCCATGTTTTCTCTTATGAAAATACGTTTTACACTTCTGAAACAATACGTATTACACACATATAGTACGTATGTCATTTTGAAAACAAAACATGACAGTTAGTTTTGTAAATTCTAATTTTGGGGTGTAGGTATTTTTTTGACCAATACTGTCTTGGAGACGAATTACACCATTCAAAGTTCTAAAAAACGACATGTGAAGCTCCTGTTGTTCGCCATTTACAAGAATTGGTTGCTAATGTTGATACGGTCAACATTGATAATGTTCCGCAAGACGCCGGTAAGAAAATTAGTATTAATCTTTAATTCAAATGTATATTCAATTCATAAAATTATATGTCTTTTAAATTGATGTAATTCATAATCATATATGGTTTCCTTCTTATTAGTGATTTACCACGATATTGGGGATCCGAGCAACATCTGTCAAAATTGCAATGCAATCTTTTGGTTTGAAGAGAGAATGAATAAAGGTGCACGTTACGAGACACCAAAGTATTCTGGTTGTTGTGGCCATGGGAAAATTGTGCTCCCTAAGATGATGCGACCGCCTAAGAGGCTGTTTGACTTATTTTATAGCCATGGAGAAAAACAAAAAGAATTTTTAAGATACATTAGGAGGTACAATAACATGTTTGCGTTTACCTCATTAGGAGCAAAGGTGGACAAATCCATAAACATTGGTAATGCCCCTCCTATTTTTAGGATTCATGGACAGAATTTTCACCTAATTGGAGGTTTAATTCCTCAAGAAGGTAATAGACCCAAATTTGCTCAATTATACATCCACGACACGGATAATGAGGTAGACAATCGGATCAGTTCATTCAGGTAATACTTTGTATTTCTATCAATTTACTTTGTACTTAATCAGTGTATTTAATTAAAAATCATAACAAATTAACCTACCACTAACTCTTGTTTAATATTTTGTATTAGCATGGGTGAAAAGAATCCAGCAGTGCATTTGGAAATTGTGAAAGATATAAAGCATGACCTGGATGAACACAATGTGTTGGTGAAATCATTTCGCTTTGCCAAGGGACATATTGACTCAAATCCAAGGGTAGATTTCAAGATGAGGTTAATTGGTAAGCGAAATTGTGATGCAAGGACATACAACCTACCAACGGTGTCAGAGGTTGCTGCTCTTATCGTCGGTGACATTGATCCAAATATGGGTTCCAGGGATATTTTGGTTGAGACTAACTCAGGTGGTCTAAAGAGGATAAACGAGCTTAACCCTGCTTACCTTCCTTTGCAATATCCCATTCTTTTCCCATATGGGGAAGACGGCTACAGAGAGGATATCCAATTCAATGAAGTTCGAATCAAGCAAAGTGGTGGTCGATGTCGTGTGTCGCAGCGTGAGTTCTTCGCTTACAGGATACATGAGAGGTTTAACGATTTGTCCACAATCTTATATGCACGGAGACTTTTCCAACAATTCCTGGTAGATGCTTACACAATGGTTGAGTCCAGCAGGCTTATGTATATTAGAAATAATCAAAAGTCCTTGAGATGTGAAGCATACAAAGGCATGTCAGATGCGTTGACCAGAGGAGAAGTTGATACTAGCAAACAAGGTAAACGAATAATATTGCCATCCAGTTTCACTTGTGGTGCTAGATATATGATCCAAAACTATCAGGATGCTATGGCCATTTGTCGACATAAGGGTTATCCAAATTTATTCATCACATTTACATGCAACCCGAAGTGGCCGGAGATTCAAAGATACATGTAAACTGTTCGGTACAATTACTGCAGGTATGTGTGTTTTAAATTTGGGTTTTTGTAAATCAAGGTGAGTAACTTATCATATTTGAAAATTTTGCAACCTAACATTTATTACACTTTTCCCGTTCCAGTTGTATATACCATTGAATTCCAGAAGCGGGGTTTACCACATGCTCACATTATAGTCTTTCTGGAAAGATTGTCAACACCATTTACGGCAGAATCAATGGACAAATTCATTTCAGCTGAAATTCCTGACAAACATGTTGACATGGAATACTACAAAGCTGTTGAAGAATTTATGATTCATGGACCATGTGGATTACATAGACCAAAATCTCCATGCATGGTAAACAATAAGTGCTCAAAGCACTTCCCAAAGAAATTTGTTAATGTATCAACTTGGGATGATGATGGGTATCCATTGTACAAACGAAGGGAAAGTTCTAGAATTGTGGAGAAGAATGGTGTGCAGTTGGATAGCAGATATGTGGTACCACATAATAGATACTTGCTTCTCAAGTATAAGGCACACATCAATGTGGAGTGGTGCAATCAATCTAGGGCGATCAAATATCTTTTTAAGTACGTGAACAAAGGCAACGACAGGGTCATTGCAGAATTCTATAAAAGCACAACTGATGACCAACAGAATGACACGGTTGATGAAATAGCAATGTATTAAGATTGCAGGTATGTCTCTGCTTGTGAGGCAACTTGGCGTCTTTTAAGCTACGATGTCCAATTTAGGTACCCCCCAGTTGAAAGATTAAGCTTCCATCTACCTGAATGCCAATCTGTTGTTTTTGAGGATGATGATCGTATAGATAATGTCTTGAATCGACCAACGGTCAATCAAAGTATGTTCACTGCTTGGTTTGAGGCTAACAAGAATTTTGATTCAGCGAAGCAGTTGCCATACATTGACATGCCAACAAAGTTTGTTTGGAAGAAGGATATCAGAGAGTGGCATCCCAAGCAGAGGGGGTTCTCAATTGGAAGAATTTTTTATGTACCTCCAGGAAGTGGTGAAATATACTACTTGAGATGTCTTCTAAATGTAGTTCGAGGGCCGACTAATTTTGAGGACATCAAGTCATATAAGGGTGTCATATACCCCACTTTTCGAGATGCATGTTACACTAGAGGTTTGTTAGATGATGATAAAGAATACATTGACGCCATTGTCGAAGCAAGCCAGTGGTCTACTGCTCAGTCAATGAGGAAATTGTTTGTCATATTACTTACTTCGAACTTGGTGAATCGCCCAGAAAATGTGTGGAATGTAGTGTGGCAACATCTAGCAGAAGATGTACAATTTAACAAGCGCAAAGTGTTGCAACAAGAAGGTAAATTATAATTCGTTTTATATAATATTCCAGACTTATAATATCTAATCATAATATGTTTAACATTGTCCTTTACAATTTATAGATTTGTGTTTGTCCGATGACGAGAAGAAGAATTTGTCCTTGATTGAAATAGAGCGTTAGTTACAGTCCTACAACAAGTCATTGAAAGATTACCCGAATATGCCACTTCCAAACTTCGATGATGCTGTCCGTTGTGATAATCGTCTGTTGTGGGATGAGCTTGATTACGATCGTGACGCATTATTAAAGGAGAGTCAAACAATGGAGAGGCAATTGACGGATGAGCAAAAAGTTGTGTACGAAACTGTAGTAAATGATGTAGACCACCAAAAGGGGGGGTTGTACTTTGTCTACGGGTACGGTGGAACTGGGAAAACATTTGTTTGGAGAGCGTTGTCTGCAAAAATTCGCTCGAGAGGGGATATTGTCATAAACGTAGCATCGAGTGGAATCGCATCTTTACTGCTCCCTGGCGGCCGAACAGCACACTCGAGGTTTGCCATACCTATTACAGTCACGGAGGATTCAACCTGCAACATCACCCAAGGTAGCAACTTGGCCGAACTCATTATACAGTGCAAACTAATAATATGGGATGAAGCACCGATGATGCACAAGCATTGCTTCAAGGCACTGGATAGGACATTGCGGGATCTACTTCGGTTCACTGATCAGAATGCTGGAAACTGAACTTTTGGAGGCAAGACCGTAGTACTCGGTGGTGATTTCAGACAAATACTGCCAGTGATCCCTAAAGGTTCAAGGCAAGACATTGTTTCAGCTTCAATCAACTCTTCGTACCTTTGGGATTCATGTCAAGTGCTAAGGTTAACAAAGAATCTAAGACTTTCAAACAAAGAATCAACAGTTGATCTCAAAACAGTTCAAGAATTTGCATCGTGGCTAGCTGCTATAGGAGATGGCACAATGGGAGGACCTAATGATGGTTATTCGAACGTTCGCATCCCTGATGAAATGTTGTTACCAGCTAATGGTAATGACATAGCCACAATTGTTGATAGTATATTTCTATTGTTCAAGGAAGGCGGTTGTCAGCAACAATACATATCAAATAGGGCAATTTTGGCACCCACACTAGACGTTGTCAATGCAATCAATGAGTACATGACTGATTTGCATGTTGCGGAAAGCAAGACATATTTAAGTTGCGATACTGTGTGCAAAGCTGATTCTGGCAATGGTATCCTCGCTGATATGCACACTCCTGAGTTCCTAAATGGCTTGAAAGCATCTGGCATACCTAACCATGCTTTAACTTTAAAGGTGGGATCTCCGGTTATGTTGTTAAGAAACATAGATCACTTGATGGGTCTATGTAATGGTACAAGACTTATCATCACCAGATTGATGGGTCTATGTAATGGTACAAGACTTATCATCACCAGATTATTGGGTCTATGTAATGGTACAAGACTTATCATCACCAGATTATCTGATCATGTTGTGGAGGCAAGACTTATCATCACCAGATTATCTGATCATGTTGTGGAGGCAAAGATTGTTTCAGGGAATAATGCAGGCCAAATTGTCTTGATACCAAGAATGTCAATAACCCCAACTGATACAAGATTACCTTTTAAATTTCAAAGAAGAACCCCAACTGATACAAGATTACCTTTTAAATTTCAAAGAAGACAATTTCCTTTGATGCTATCATACGCAATGACTATCAACAAAAGTCAAGGGCAAACATTGACACATGTTGGCTCTATCAACAAAAGTCAAGGGCAAACATTGACACATGTTGGCTTACTATTAAGGAAACCGGTCTTTGTTCATGGTCAACTATACGTGGCTGCTTCAAGAATTAGCAACCCTAAAGGTCTACGATTGTTGATAGCAAATGAAGGTACTAAGAGTATTAACTATACTACAAATGTTGTGTACCATTAAGTTTTTAATAATTTGTAATCTCAAATATTCTATTGTTTTAAATAAAGTAGTTAACTTTGCTTAAATATTCGCTTTAATCTCAGCCGTGTAGCGCACGGGTATAATACTAAGTAATAATAGTATAATTATAATAAAAAAGGATAAATTTTAACTTCAAACTTATTATAATAAAAAATATAAATTAATAAATATACTAATTTTGAATTAAAAAATTGAAAAAAAAAATTACTTGGACCGGCCTGTTCAAAGATTTCATCCTACTGTGTACTCTCTACCGTCATGTAGTTGGGATTGAAAGAACAAATGAAAGGAATTAACCGACAGAGCTTCCGAAGAAAACGTATCGCATTCTTCATATTTTCGGTATTATCTTTTTCTTTTTCTTCCAGTTTTGATATCTGAAACTCGTAATTGCTCTTTAATATTTTCTCTCATACAGAGTAGTAATGCCAATGTTTCAATCGCATCATGAAATCTGGTAATATGCAATATTGGAATGCAATTTTTACATGTTCTTGAGCATCAAGCTTATCTCGGTGTGTTAACTTTTATGCAAATGATGAAAACGACGACCTTGACCTTGTACCTGTTATGGCTTTTCTTGTTCCTTACTTCAGTGCTCAATTGAACAAAACTGTTAAAAAAACTGCCATGAATCACAGAAAATGCAATTGCAATTACAATTGTGTTGGGTGGAGGCCGGTAAAGGCCCAGTCTAGTACCTGGTGGCTGGGATCGCGGAAAATGCAATTGCAATTACAATTGTGTTGGCTGGAGGTCGGTAAAGGGCCAAGTCCAGCACCCACCGTCTCGAAAATGTGTGGCAGTATAAGGAAATAAAGTTATGCTTTTGCTACTAGCTATAACAAGTGGTATCAGAGTCAGGTCACGGGTTCGAGTCACAGCAATAACATTTAAGACTGGTTGGTAGCAATAACATTTAAGACTGGTTAGTATTGGGTGGAGGCTAGTAAAGGCCAAGTCTAGCACCCAGTGACTCGGGGATTGTTGGCCGGAGGTCGGTAAATAGCCAAGTCCAGCACCTAACGTCTCGAAAATGTGTGTTAGTATAAGGAAATAAAGTTGCACCTTCGCTATTAGCTATATCTTTTGGAGTAAGTGGTAAGCGCTTGGTACTAACAAATTGCTCTGTGTAAGTGTCTTGGGGGTTAAGGAGATGGTGATGAGCAAATTGTAATCAGAAAGAGGCTTTACTCCATCATTCTAGTGCAACTGTATAAATCCTTGTGGTAGAGTCCATTTTCAGATCGTTTGCCACATCAAGGTAAGCATAACTTAGTTAAAAATTATTGGGATTCTGAGATGAACTAACTGGGGTGAAGGATGGTTCTATGTGCCTCTCTTAATGTAAAATTGCTCAATTAGGTGTATAGAAGTATAGAACCATGGATGCACCGTGGATTTTGATTTTTTAAAAAATAAAATCAAATTACAGTTTGACAGGATCCCTCTTTTTCCTTTAAACTTTTTGACTGCCATTTAAGGTGGCCATATGATATTGAATCAGGAAGAGTGGTCCGGCTGGACAGTAGGAACCTTTTTTTATGACTGGACGACTGGTAGATGTGATTTATTGTTTCCTGGTAATTCCATGAAATATATACAGAATCATAGAATTTTTTGAAGGAAAAACTTCAAATTCAGCTTATTCTTGAAGCTTAGGAGTTACTTTACACTTTAAAAGTTGTCATAAAACAGAACATATGCAGAACCATGATCTATCTTAAAGGAGATTTAATTGAACAAGGATGATTGATTCCATCAAGGAAAGGGGTATTTCTCATTCCTGTGCCTGCAGGGAAGGTTAATGAGGAGTTAGAGCTCTCTGCTAATATTAGAGCTATCCACTTTGGGTTACCAGTTATTCCTCCTGTCTTGTCCTAGGCTTTTTGATCCCAAGCAGGATATCTATCCTGCATACAGCTTTCATCCTTAAGCATTGTTTAAAGTAGATAGGAATTTCTTTAGTACTGCATCACACCATTTCTAACTAGGGGGAATCCGTGTCTAGCTTTTTACTACTGCTATTACTCAAACTTCAGTCATGTCATTACCTTTAGGGTTGTTAGGTGAAAAACTTTGGATTGGGGGAATGTGCAAGGCTGGAAGTCTGATTCGAGTTGGGGAATTAGGATTCGAATAAAGACTGAGAGTGGACTAAAATTCCGATATTTGGTTTGAAATTGATACTAGAATTATGGATAGGATTGAAAACAGTTATGGGTGTGGTCAGTGTGAAGGATGGAAGGCTTATCGATATTGCTAAACTGTTTGGCCCTTATGCTAGACTGGACTATATATATATGCAGGATTGTGCCTTAGGGGACTTGGAAATCTAATTTGCCTTTTCCTAGGCTAATTCACTGAATCAAAAAAGCTAATAAAAAAATCAACAATAGCAGAATACAATGTAAATTACACTGAAATTCTTAATCTCTGCTGAAGTATACTCAGGACCTCAGGTTAGTTAATCATGCTCTTGCATGCCTGAAATGGGATAACCTAAAATTCCTTGGGTCTCCGGATTAATTTTCTGGATATCATATTTAGCACTGCATAATAAGGGTTTTGTTTACCACATCATATCTTAGAATCTTAAACTAGGTAGCATTTTGTTTTGCCTGAAGAAAGGATTTGAGAGCATCAATCCCCTTTGATCATTACACGTAATCACAGTATCATTAGCATATACTGTCAATATCAATAAGATATGATCACTATAAATATTCCCAAAAACACCATATGAACACTCCATTTTAAAGAAAACTCTAACACTACATTGCTAAACCTCCCAAACCATACCCAAGTAGACTGTGCTAGCCTCTTCAATGATTTCTTCAATTTTGCATGCTTTCCCATACTCCCTTTGAGCAACAAAGCACAAGTGTTGCTCCATGTACACTTCTTCCTGCAAATCCCTGTGAGGAAATGCATTTTTGACATCATACAGAAAAGTCATCACCAGCAGGTGGCATTAGAGCTGGAAAAGACCAGAGCACGACTTAGACTCCCAGGCTTTCCTTACTGCTATGATGATAAAATATCGTATCAAGATAGCAGTACTTCAAGTGAGTGCAAACTCTGGGAATAAGAACGGGAGGGGAGATTCAAGAAAGAAGAGAGGAAGAAGACAGATTAAGGAGATAGGGAGAGAGACTAGGGAGACAGAATAGACAGATTAAAGAGACAGAATATTGAAGGATAGAATAATTCCATTATACTCTTATTCCACTTACAATACAAGAGCCTAATAAATATACTATATTTCTAATGTTAATTTAGGAATAATATTAACTCTGCCAATAATTACATTGTACCATCCTAATTTTAGGAACACAATTAACTCCCACTAATTAATATACACAATTTATTCCTATGATTAATATGCAATCAAGGGTGTATCATCTGACCTCATCCTTGGTTTTAGATTTTGCATAAAGGAGTCCTCTTTCGTAGTTTAAATGAGAAAAACAGCTTACATACATGCTAACATCACCAGTGCATAGTCATAGTGTTGACATTGTTCATGATGGGTTTCTCTCTTGGTTTGTATAAGCACTTGTTGTGCTTGGATACCATGCATTATTATAGGAAGAAAATAGATTGAACAAGAGGAATTGCATGGACATTTATATATACAAGCCTAACCCTTGTATACCTCCATGTCCCTAACACTTTACATTAGCCATCATATTCCCCAACACCTCTTATATGCTTCTTTATATTTTCTTTTTCTTATTTACAGGAAAAAAATTGTCTTTAAGTGCAGAACAAATGACATGAAAGCAACTGATGATCTGATTGATGTAAAGGAGCCAAGTGAGATCTGAAATAAAAAGATAGTTATATTTAACCATTTTTTTTCTGAAGAATTTGAGGAACAATATAAGGTAATTTTAGGTTTCCTGTGAACTTCTCTTCCAAAGAATCCGAGAGAATAAAAATGGAATTTTACAGTTTCTAAATTATTAAAATTTTCTTTTCCTGATGATTAATTGTCCATGCTTGATATATATTGACTTGTCAAATCACTTTTCTGCCCAATGCCACAAACTATTCAAATTGAAAAATCAATCACAACGCTCCATTTGACTTCATATTTCTGGCCTTTGCATTTCCTTGTTTTGACTGATCTTACTTCTACTTCTCTTTCAATATTCAGTGTTGAAATATGATTTTTTTTCCAGGTTTACTGCTCTAAACAATCTGATGTGCAATATAATCGATATATATTAATTTCTTTATAAAGGCCTTGTTTGATTACAGATTGCCAGTTGAATGGCCTGCAAAGCAGTTTTCTTACCTATATTTCAAAGGTTATAATGTTATATATTTATTGCACATCTCTTTCTAGGTGTTTTTTGAGCTAACAAGTGATAAACTGAGTTTTGAGTGGATAGACCAGTGACATCTTGCACCATACTGTTGAACACTTCACTTTATCAAATCAAATATCTATATAAAAATATATATATTATCACACAATGGATTCTCAAGAAATCCTAGTAAAGAAAATTTTCTATAATATCATATTACTAAATGCCTTATATTACTAACTAATGGTGTGAAGGGGTTGGCAAAAACCACGCCGACCTCACAAATAAATACACCATAATATGCATCATTTACCTAACACTGATCATGATCTACCTGAATCCTGTTGCTTGATGGCTTGCCAACTTGTAAACATTGAACTGGAGGGACTGCAGGAGAGTGCAACTCTCCAAATGTCTGCCAACAGTATGGATCATACAGGTGGTAACGCTCTTGTAGCGGCTCTAGTTTTACCCTGTCTAGGGTCACATCTGTACATGGCATGTTGTCACTACATGCAAAATGCACTGGTTTTACTGTATATGTTCCTCTTATGTTTTCATAGTGGATGCCTGATAGAGCCACAGCAGCTGTCTGGTTCTTGCATGTTCTTTTGTCACAATAGAACTGGTCAATTACAATTGGCAGTTGAACTTCAGAAACTTGGATGTTTGAGAACAGAACTCCTTGCACAGACCCTAATCCACCCTGCAGAAGTGAAATTTAATAATTAGAGGAGATTGCTTTATGTAGTAGATAAGTTAGGAAGGAATTTCAGAAACTTGTGTATTAGAACATATGCATTTTCAAGTGAAACTTAAATGGTGTTAAAATAGAGCCTTCAGAATATATCTTATATCCCATTATGGGAAACTGCACCCTAATGAGATTTTCAAAAAATAAAAAAAAAATTGCAATACTCCTTTTAGTAACACACTTTTGAATTGAGATAAAGAGTAAGTTAATTAAGTGGATTTCCAATTAAATTGGCTTGTAAAATTGTTTCCGTACCTGCCATGTTTTTATCCTTACACCATTCATTGTGTTTTGCATAATTATGTCTCGCACAGTGATATTTGAGACACAAGCTTTTGTGTTGTCTTTTCCTAGTCCTCCAATGCTGATTCCATGCCCTGGTCCACAATTCACATTGTGTATATATACATTTGTGCATCCAGTTTGAATTGAAACACAGTCATCTCCTGCATAAAACAAATCTTTTAGGGAGTGTTGTTTCTTCTAGATGCCTAAAAATTTGTGCTTGTCTAGGATGAACTTATGCATGGTCATTTTTTAGTACGAGCATTTTGTCTGTAGGTGCTGAATTCACATTATTCTTGCTTTCATTTGTTTAAAGAAAGAGCTACCTTAGTATGATAGGCAAGAAAAACTCTAAAAAGCACCAGGGTAGAAGATTTTTGGGATCTCATGATGGTTATGAAGAAAGGATAGAGCTTTTCATGTGGGGTTTAAAGAATCATCCTAAATGGGATTGCCTTTTTTCCTATTAGGTCAGGCCATGTGTCTGTTGGTTGGTGGAGATTTGTGGTTAAAAAGAACTATATAACTGTGAACGGTAGCCAGGTGTCAAAATGTTGGTGGCTGGATTTTGAGGATTTGGTTCTTGTGACTTTCTAAGTTGGATAAGATTGAAGGATGATAAACCAGACTATGTAATGTGAGATGTGATGGATACTTTTTTTTTTTTTTCCTAGACATTTCTTGCTAGTAATAACCCAACCCTTTGTGTAATGAGAGATTTGTTGATTGGTTACTATTAGTTTGACCTGGTTAATGAGAACAAGTGTTTAAAACATAAATTACCACAACCAAGGGTGCTCCCACGGATAACAACATCTTTTGAGTTTTGTAAATGGATTCCATCTGTGTTGGGGCTATCTCCAGGTGACGAGGCAGTGAAATTGTATACATATACCCCTACGCAGTTGTCAAACTTGAGGTGGCACTGTGGACTATTCTGAATAGTGATTCCAGTGACAGTCACATTAAAACTCCCATAGAACCGAAGTGCCTGCGCCACAAAAGTACATTGTTATGTCCACAAATATATTGCATTATCTAGAAATGCAGCTGCTTCGTTGTTCTGGGTAAGTGGTCCTTACCGTTGGCTTTGTGCTTGGCATTTTTCCACTAAGTGAACTATTTATCTGCCATACAATTTCAAGAAATAAATGGTAAGGGAAGGCAGAGATAGATGGATATGGACAAAAGACTAGAGGTGTGGAGGAGTAATTACCGAGATTGGAGGATAGACCGGCTTTGTTCTGTTTAGTGGAATGATTAATTTTAATTCGTCATCTATTGGGTCATCTAATGGGGAATTCTGCCACCAGACTGAACCACTTCCATCAACCGTGCCACTTCCCTTAATTGTAATTCCTACCAGCTTTGTAAATTCAAGCCATTGGAAAAGGCCTGAACCCCAAGCTTTCGAGTCTGTTGGAGCTATGATTTTGCCATCAAGCTGCACACAAGAAACACAACTTTTAATCATACACTTCAAATTTTCATGCTGTTTGTTGTACTCCTATATATATATATTGATGTGAATGGTTGTTTTGAGTTTTGACCTTGTGAAAGGCATCGTAAACCGTGCTTATGTTATGTGTTGTGTTGTGTTTTGAAAGCAATGGAGGGCAGATCTCTGCAGTTTTAGTAACTGCAACTTTTACATTTGTGTGGGTATGATATGAGGATCTGTGTCATGTGGTTTACCTGAAAAACTATATTTTTTTCGCAGTAAGGTCCAGAGAAAGAAATGGGCCCCACAAGGAATACGTATTCTGACGGGACCACCATCGTTGATGCCTCCACCTTACAAGCTGCAGCCCAGGTAGCTTGGAATGCCTACATTTTTCATCACGGGAAATACAAGTTCTTGGTCAGTAACATATTTATTGCTTTTTTACCCCTCTCTCTCTCTCTCTCTATGCCTTGTGTCAAAACCATAACTTTAGTCTTTACATAATATACATATGGTGTTAGGTTTGTGCAGAAACTGTATGTAGTTAATTGTTGGAAACTGCCACAACGAGAATAATTTTGTGTGGGCCCCACCTGATCTCTCCTTGTCCAATACTCTGTTGGCTGCTGTATATTATTGTATTCACTTCACTTTTTATTTTATTGTCTAAACCTACCCTCTTTTGTCCTCAAAACATTGGAAATTTTTTAATGACAAATTTGTAGGCATCTCTTTAGCCTCTTTAATTTGATACCTAGGCGTTGTATTTTCTGACCCGTGAGATATTCTTTCATCCCATCATAGCAGAATCTTCATTTTCTATTTGCTATAGGACACTAAATTAGTGCAATTTTCCCGGAGGTTTGACGACTTCTACGTGTTAAACAACAATTTGTGAATTTTTGTCTATAGTCAAACATGTATACTACTAAACTATGACTCTGTTGTTTAGTAGAGCTTTATTTAAAACTACAACTATGTTATAATCTCTGTTTGGTAAAACATACAGAGTTTTTAAAATAAGCTACTGGCTTTTTAACTTCTTTTTATCTGTATTAATTTACAAAAATTACACCATCTACTCTTTATTAATCAAAATTCTAATATCTTAAATTATCCTTTTTTTCTTGTCTTTTTACATTTATCAGTTAATTCAACAATTAATTTTACTAAACACTTTAATTTCAACAAGTTAGTGTATTAGCTACTAGCTTTTCGGCTTTCAGCTAGACATGCCAAACAGAGCCTATAAGGTTTTTAGTTGTTGTACACTCGTACTGGTCGAGATGGAACGTATTTCGATGACCCTAACATAACTCAATCGGATTAATGCTTCTTAGTGTTGAGGTAATATACTGGTTGGCTCTGTTTATGTGTAGCAACCCCCAAGTTTTTCAAGATTAAGAATGAATTAAGGTAAGGTGGCAATGTTGGTGTTTGTTTGTTGACTTCACTAAACCGAAATCAGCAAAGGGAACAATATGAGAAGTTGGACCACTTGGTTTAAACTTGGCAGTTTTTTTTTTTTTTTTTTTTTTTTTTCAAAAAAACATATGAAAATTTTGAGTTTAATTACCTTAGTGTCATCACTCTTCCCATCACCCTTTGCTCCAAAATCCATGACACTGAAAACCGACCCGGTGTCGTCCTCGTAACCTTTGCTTGGTGGATTTACAGGGATGCTAGGTCGGGGAGCCGCCGGAGCTGACGGCGGCAGTGGCGGTGGCGGAGGCGGCACCGCCACCACCGGAGACGGGTGTTTCTGCTTCGTCTTCCCGGCATTGCTGCTGCGGTGGTGTCGATTGCCACCGTGATGATACTTCCCTTTCTTCTTGTACAAAGATGCATCACCTCTGCTTGGCCTCCAATGCCTCCCTCTTCTCCCATCACAAGTTTCAACATTCCATGACCAAACCAGAAATGCAACCATCACCATGAATGTAAGGCTTCTGAAACTAAAACCTCTCATTTTTGCCATGTACAATGAGAATGTGGTAGGGGGGTGGGGTGGGGGGGGGGTGNGGGGGGGGGGGGGGGGGGGGGGGGGGTGGGATATCAGATATGTGTATGTGTTTGTGTGTGTGTATGTCTCTTCCTTAAGATGGACAACATAGAAGATGCTGGTAGTTTATATAGGGAAGAATGCTGAATAGTGTAGCCATAAAACAAAAATAATTCTTCGGATTTATGTTTTATTCTTAATTACTTTCTTTTTTCTTTTTTGTTTTTGTTTTTCTTTTCCCTAATATTATTAATTATTTTTTGTTTCTTTGTGTGATTTTATGGTTAATATTTATTACGTTCACTAAAAGGCCCCATTTTTGAATTGGCATATGCAAATATGTTGTCTCATGTGACCTGCAATAAGTCGTATGCTATACACATATGTGTGAGTATAAATTAATTAATTAATTACATACACCATTAGATTAGGTGAATACATTTTAGTTCCTGCCATTTTTACTGCCAAAAACACATACTTTTTGTACTGAATGTTTTATAGCATATCAATTTTATACTATTCAATCACCAATCATAATAATTGGATGACTGATCAAATACTTTAAATCAAATCAAACTATAACAAAACAATTTACACAATTAACATTACCCTAAACATAGGGGTGCAATTATTTGTGTGCAATGCCATCTCTTTTAATTGTTCTTTAAAATTACGCTAGGGTTGGTCTCGTGTAGGACTCTTTCACAGGTCTCAATCTTCGAGACAGGTTGGATTTAATAAAAATGGGTTATAACTCAGTCAATACTTCCTTATATAATAAAACTATAATAAATAATTTGCAGGAAATAAAGTAATAACATAATAGTATTTCAAACATTATCATCTCTTTAAGCGTTATATATAATACTTTATAACATAAATGTAGTACTTTATAAAATAACTTTAATAGACAATTTATAGGAATTTAAGTAATAACATAGTAGAATTGTAAATATAATCAATACTTTAAACCTTGTATAAAATATTTTATAGCATAAATTTAGTATTTTATGACAAAACTATAATAAACAATTTTTTTTTGAAATAAAAATGTCATTACATACCAGAATTACATATATAATCAATACTTTAAGCCTTATACATAAGACTTCTTTATAGCATAAATGCATTTACTTTATAGAGAAATTGTAATAAACCGTTTGCAAAAAATAATATTACTAAATTTATATGATTCAAATCTCATGACTTAATTCGTCTTAGGGATTGAGACTTATGAGACACTCTCATATGCAGACTTATGAGACACTCTCATATGCAGACTTATCATACTTACCTATATCATTTCCATATTGTATTATTTATTTATTTATTGGTTAAAAGGGGGAAAAAAAGGAAAAAGAAAAGGAAAAAGTCACACGTGAGTGGGTCTATAAGTGGTCAAGGGCACTGATTATAACAGCTCTTTATGATCACATGCAACGTTCACGGGCTATGGTTTTGTATATTGTCTTCTTAACTATCAGCAGTCGCCTCATGCCCTATGCTTCTTCTTCCATCCTCCCCTTCTCTCTCTTTCTCATATATATATATATATATATATATATATATGTATATATATATATATGTATATATACACTGGTTCAAATGTGGATGGTGCTTCCCACAGTGTTCAGAAATACACCAGTGCACCACAAAATGCATTACACAAAAAAAAAAAAATGCACCACACAACTAATAGTGCATTTCTGAACACTTTGTGGTGCATTTATGTGTACTTAATGGTGAGTGACCGCACAGACGCTCGGAAACCTGAACCCCCTCTCTCTCTCTCTATATATATATATAATTTCTAGCTTTTTTTTTTTTTTTTCACTTTTGTTTTTGATTTTCTCCCAACCTTCCGTTCTCCATCTTTATCCAGAAATTTCATATAATTAATATAGAAATGTACGTTTCGGCACGACCTTAAGTCTCACGTGTCACAAGATTAACATATAATAGAATTAGAATCCCACAAATCAAAAAAACAAAAACAAGATCGTCGTATGAGATTTCAAGGAAAATATATAGTGAAAGAGAACATAAAGTAATACTGCACATTTTCTTTGAAATATTGTATTGAGTGACTATTTAGTAAAACAACTCTGAATTTAATCAATCAATGCAAATTTTATTGGTTACGAGAATATAAGCTAATATATGAGACTTGGGGTTAACAAATAACTTTTGCGGTGTAATTAGGGTATGTGTTCATATTATTTAGTATCAGAGCCACATTAATGAGTAAGTGTATGTTGGTCTAATCCAATTCAACACGCATTTCACCAATAAAATCTAACGGAAGAATTGATTGCAAAATAGTCTAACTCGTTTCACCTCGCAGAAGAGTACATATATACATGTGTGAATCTAAACATGATATTTTTAATGTGAAGAGCATGGTTGAAAAAATCGTTAGGTGCTCCTCGGGCATCCAAGGCGCCTAGCACCTAGGGTGTTTAGGCGGCGATTAATCGGCGCCTAGGCGCACATGTATTTTTTATTTTATTTATTATTTTTTAAAAATTTAATTTTTTTTTTTAAATTTTAAGACTAATAATTATAAACTATTTAATACTTTAATAGTTAATATTAAAATATTAAATATTAACCTAAAAAAATCTAGAGTTTGAACAATTTAAGATTATTTAACTCAAAACAATATCGTTTTGAGTGAAATAACCTATTTAAAAACGAAGAACAATAGCTAATCGGCCTACTAGGTGACTTAGTTGGTGCCTAGGATTCCTAGGCGGCTCTTAGGTGGCCTAGTCGGTTGTAATTATAGTGATGCGCTAGGCGATTGGCTGGCCCCTAGGCGATTAATCGATGCCTAGTCGGGATTTTTGCAACAGTAATAAAAATGATTTTGCAAAATAAAAGTCCCATTATATTGTAAGGAAATGTTGAGTGGGATGAGAAAGTCCTGTGTATGGATGGTATCGAATTTGGGGAGGTCCCATCCCTGGGCTTACGTGAGCCATCAATCCTTACTTTAGTGAAGTACGTACAAATATGATTAAAAGAGAAGAGATTAAACAGAAATGAAAATAGGAATGAAGCTGATGAAGGAGGTCACACAACATCAATGGGATTGGGGAAAAAACCATGAAATTGGAGAAACCTAAAACGCCCATGGTTTTGCTTTGCTATATAAAATTATAAATAAATAAATAAATAAATAAATAAATAAATATATATATATATATATATATATATATATATATATATATATATATATATATATACATATGTGGTTTATTAATGGAGGAGGTTTTGTCATTGTTGTATTGCAACAGAGAGAGTACAACTGGCCAATGCCTCCAACTGACAATAATTTAGATCACAAAAACACCAGTACTTGGGGAAAATGATCACATGCTTTAGCCCTATATAGCATGGTGGCTGTAAAATAAAGACTTCTTTTTTTAAATTCAAGTTAGGAGAAAATAATTAGTTCATTAATTAATTTAAGGATTATAATGGGTTGGGTATTTTCGAATACTTGTCTATCATGAACTCTAATAGGACAATTGGATGGGTTTGGATAAAGTTTAGGGTGTTTTTGGTTCGCACATGGAGATTGAAATCGGAATGGGTATCAAATACTTAGTAACAGTAATGAATTTTTAGTGAAAGTATTTTGCATGTTTGGTAGTAGGATGGAATGTGAATGATTATTAATAGTTGTAGAAGCGGCTGAGGATCAGATGAAGGAACTAAACCCTTATTTTATTAGGGAATGAGTTTAATCAAAACCCATTGTTCTAATTCTCAAAAAAAAATAGAAAACTCATTGTTCTAAAAACCTGTCAACCAAATAATAACAATGACTTTGATACACATAGCCATTCCTGATACATAAACCTGTCAACCAAACACACCCTTAATCAGATTTGAGTAGAGAAAAAAATACCCATACATCATAAGTTTGAGTAATAGCGAAATATTCATACCCAGTCGTGATACCCATGTGTGTATGAAAGTGTTTAAGTGAGAACATGCTTTCACACAAAAAGTGAAAAATGATATGATCCATCTAGTTGAGAAATGATATGCGGGGATGATTAAATATAATATATTTATAGTTGAGTAATTTAATATTTATATTTTTAATGTATTTGAATTTGTAAAATTTAATTTGTAATATGTCATGTGTGTTAATAAGTATTTAAATTGATTAATTGATACATATTTTTTTTTCTTCTGTTATGGAAGAATATTTTAAAAGAAAACTTACTTTTGATACATCATTTAATCTAAAAGAACTTGAAATTGATCCAATTAAAATAAAAAATATTTATAAATATCATATCAAAGATAGAGATGTGTGATTTATATTTATTTATAATATATTTTCTATTTGAACTGTTATCCAATTAATGATGTTCTATACTTTTTAATGAATATTTTTTTATCGTGTTTTAAAGTACTTTAGTTTTTCACCTCCACTAAATAATATTTCTAGCTACGCACCATATATTTTAGTCCTTTAGCATATTATTTCATTCAAATTTCTATATATTTTAATTTTCTGGATGTCTAAATTAAAAATAAAATTGATAATTATTGACATTATTGGAAGAAATTAGAAGTCATGAATCAAAATAGGTAAAATTATTTCATTAATTTACTTTTATCTAGTTCAACATTTTGTTAATTTACTTTTATAGTCTTACTAGTTTTTTCACGCGCAAAGGATAATGCCCAATGTTTATTTTTAAATAAGAACTTCAAATTATATCAATACAAGATTATATATGAGATGTTCATGCATATATAATTGAATGCTGAATTTGTTTATTTAAATTGGTAATTCAAAGTATATGAATGCAAGATAATATATGAGAGGTTGAATATAATTGTAACTAAAATAAATGTTTGTAATTTTGTAAAAACGATAGTCTAAATACTTAGTCTAAAAATGACAGTATAAATAAATACTACTTTTGGTAATAAAAATTTATACATTTTAAATCATATTAATAAAGAAATACGATTTACATTTAAAGTGAACAACTGTGTTGTAGTCCAAAAAATATTCCGGGGTAGTTTAATTTCCCGCTTCAATTTATTGGGTTATTTGAATGTCTTCTTTGTCAACAAATCCTCCCCAAGTAGTTAATAATATGATTTGCTTCAAATTATTTTTTTTAATTTTTTTTTCTATGTTATTAATATAATACTTGGTAAATAAATATATAACATTATTTTGTATTATAACTTTGATACGGAGTATTTAATAACAAGATAGTGTAAAAAAAGACAATGAATAATGTAATAAATATAATTAATTAATGAATTTGAAGGTAAGAAATCTTTATATTGTAGAAAATAAAGACAATGTAACTAATGAAATTATATCTCTTTTTAAATTTTTGATAACAAATAATTTTTTTAGTAGAAAATAAAGGCATATAACTAATGAAATTACATCTCATTTTAAATTTTTTGATAATGAATAAATTTTATTGTAGAAAATAAAGACAATATAACTAATGAAATTATCTCTTTTTTTAATTTTTTGATAATGAATAATTATTTTTTTGAATAAAAGCATTGTAAACATCGAATTCTAAATTAAAGAAATGCATATGTATTTTTTTTTTGTTGTAGTTGTTAATTTATTATTACCAAAATGGTCCCTTGACTATTACGAAATTATCAATTTGGTCCTCAACAATTTTTCGTGACCAATTAAGTCCCTCGACTTTGAAAAATTTAACCAATTTGGTCCTCCGTTTATTTTTCTGTTAAAGATCTGTTAAATCGGGACCAAATTGGTAAATTTTCTATAGTCAAGGGACCAAATTGGTAATTAATTTTCACTGAAATGGTCCCTTGACTATAGCAAAATTACCAATTTGGTCCTGATTT
>NC_044923.1:15767411-15859911 GCF_003576645.1 Ipomoea triloba | reverse complement strand
TTGATTAAAAAATTCTTTATTTTCATTATTGCTTGTGAATTGACCAGCCGTAAGGTGTAAGCGAGTCAAGCTACTTGGAATCAACATAAAAATGTTCAAATTCGATTCAATTATTGTCGAGCTAAACTCACCTTGAATAGTTTTAGTAACAACTTTAGTTAAATTCAAACATCTTAATACTGGACTAGATTAGTTCATGAGGCTAACTAAAATATATATATATATATATATATATATATATATATATATATATATATATATATATATATATATATATCATGTGAACCTGTGAAGCCCCACGCAGTGTTGAGATATGAGATTAGACGGTCAAGATCGGAAGAGTGGTAAAGTGGTGCATCCGTTGCAATTGTGCAGTGGTGTAGTGATATATATTTACTAAGTCAAAATCATTATAATGATGTAGCTAATATGTATAGAACTTTCATAATGTACACTTGTACCATTATAAAATTACAGACCAAAAATATTAATACAATAATGACTTAAATCATTTCAATTAATACAAAAATATAATTAAATATTTTGTCCTGTTCTAAATAATAATAGAAGATTAATCACCGATATTGGAATCCGGATTTGAACAATTGCTATTCCTAATATCGTGCTTTAAAAATTAAAACAAACAACGTAATAAATCTATTTCATAAAATGATATTTCATTCAAAATGAATTTCACAAACCAATGCAAATGTCATGTTAGGGGCTAAATGTATACCACGTATGAAAGTTTCATTTCTTCCTCAAAGTATTATGATTTAATCTTTAAAAATTGTGTTTATATTCAAATTTTTTTAATGTGAAAATAGTTATTTATATGAAACTATAAAATTAAAATACATATTTTATACGTAGTATTTAATAATGAAAAAGGTTATTTATACACACTAAAAATATCTAGTGATGCATTTAATGCACCATTTAATGTGCATTGAATATTTGAATGTATCATCATTACATGCTATTCACGCATTAAAGTATCCTTTTTTCTTAATAAAAATAGCAATGAGTGAGGTTACATTCTCTTTTAAAAATTACTTCGAGTTAATTCCATTTTGTTCTAATTAGTTCACTTTTAATTTTTTTTTATTTGTTAAAATATCTTTATTTGGTCATAATATTATTGTGACATGAATATTTTTGGTCATCCGTTAACAAAATCGTTGAAATGTCGTTAAACACAAAAATATTTAGATCTTTTTTTATACAAAGTAGGTTGATCCATTATATTTTTTATATTTATTTTTTGAAAAATTCATAATTGAAGTCTGAAATGCTTTTGTATTTAACGATATTTAAACTGTTTTGTTGATAGAGGAGCAAAAATGATTATGTCACAATAATACTATGACCAAAAGTGGATGCTTTGATAAAAAAGACTAAAAGTGGACTGTCACATATAAATCTAGGATAAAAAATGAAATTAAATCAATTATTTACTATATTGATATATTATTATTTTTATTAGATAATTTTTTTATATTTTATTATTACGTTAATTTTTATTAACTTATTGTGGAGTGGGTGCAGGGTGGGAGGAATGTGTCAAATGGAGTTTCAATCCTTATTTTCATTGGTGGTAGTGGTGGTGCATGATGTATATGTGTGCATCTCAATGTAACGTGCGCAATATGCAATATTAGAGCGTACATAGTACATTGTATAAGTGTGGCATTTTTGTGGTAGTGGTGGTGCATGATGTGTATATGTGCATCTCAATGTAACGTGCACACAATGCAATATTAGAGTGTACATAGTACAATGTATAAGTGTGGCATCTAGCGTGTGTGCAGTATTGTACACATTCGCATTCGTGTGCATTTGTTTATTGTATGGTTTGCATCTACTGATGTGTTTGTGCACTAGTCAGGTATGTAAATCAACATGGATTTATGATGTGTAACGTGTGCACACAATCCAATGGAGGGTGGTGGTGTTGTGAATAACTGCAAACAATTGCCCAAAGTACAACATAACACTAAACTGAAACTCAAACTGATAACCTCCTATATGGAAGAGCCACTTCGTGCCACTAGACCACAAGGTCATTGACATGTGTGTTTATGTGTGTATGTGCGCGCGCGCAAGTACGAGCACAGAGATACCTGCTCCCTCACTTGCCCTCATATTTGTAAGGGTATAAAAAATTTCTCCTATTCCCGCATCCATTACCCAAATTATGCATATATTTTACTACTTATTTGGGGGTGGAGATGCAACTATTCATTTTGCAATGGGAATAACCATTCTCAATGCTCTCCTTGGTATTAACAATTTCTAGCTGGTAAGCCCATTAACTCGGTTCGGGTTTTGATAATCGTAGTAAATGGTGGATGGAAAGTAGGTTGAGTAAGATGGCATGTTCCTCGGGATGTTGTTCTCTAATGATGACTATGGGAATTGAACAACGAGCAATTAAACACAAGAGCATAGAAGCGCTAGGAAGCTAAGTCTCCAAGCTTGACAAGAAACATGAGTGAAGTAGCAAAGCAATGCAAAAGGGTAATTCAAAAGTAAACAAGTAAGCAAAAACAAATGGTAAACAAGAGAATGAATGAGGAGCTTGGATTAAGCTTTCCTTGTTTGGATGCAATGAAGAGTCCTAGGTAAGGACTAGCGCAATGCATTGGTATCATAATCCTTGGAAGAGGTTATCCCATTGCCAATGCCATAACACATGGTCTCCTTGGCCTATCAAGTAGTATAACCCTACCATTGTAGCAACCCTAACTACTTGAGTCATTTTATCAAACACCTTGTGCCCACATTTTTTTCCAGGTTCTACCTCTCGACGTAAGGTGAGAATTGCAAGTGGAGTAGGCTATAGTGTAGTCCCAATATCTTGTCAACTACATACATCCTAGACCTCTTGTACAGTGCGACCGTCATCATATAAGAGTCTATACAAATTCCACTTCCAACAAGGATTTCTATTAATCAATGCATCACATATTCACATTACTTCCTAATTGCAATTCATATCATTCATGCATCCTCACAAGTAAACCTAATCCAATTCCCTAAGGATCTAGACACACATTGTCACATATGCATAGCTAGCATTAAAGCACATTATGGAAGCAATCAAAGCAAAGTAAATTGCAATTGAAATGAACAAACTTAGCTTGAGTGCAATCTTCAATGGAATCCAAGTAGTCCTTCAACAATTGAGATTAAATTTCCCGCTAATATCCTTGAGTCAAGTTGTCAATTTTAGTCCTAGGTATTCTAGAGGGATTCTCTATCTACATTTCTAAGTACAGAGTTATAAATTGAAAAAAATGATAAAAGTCTCTCTAACTCTCCTTCAACTTTCCAATTTATAGCACACAAATTCGGAGCCAAGTACGAATTGAAGTACATGCGTATGCGCATTCATATAGAATAGATATCAAATGTGGATAGGGTGTCCAGGTGAAACGTGAGGGTGGATGATAGCCAAAGATTTGTTAAAATCAATTGTCCATATTGAAATATGTTTTAAACAAATGCGGTGACATTTTGGTCATTTTGCATTTCTGTTGAAAGTTTAAGGTGCATATTTTCAATGCTTAAGTTGCGTCATTTCTGTACTTAAGGTGCACCATTTCAGTACTTAAGGTGCGTCATCAGTTCTACACTTGAAAACTTAAGGTGCTTTTTTTAGAGTAGATTCCTTTTTTGGTCTTACTGTTATAGGGGTGTGTCCAATTTTAGTCCACATTATTAATTTTTGCCACATTACAACCACTATTATTTAGCCCTTGCCACTTTTAATCCACCTTCAGATTTTTCGTCAAGTGGCCATCCAAAATAGGGGTTTTTTTTTTTTGGTCTCCACATTTACCCTTTTTCTAACAGCAGTGGAAGAACTTGAAATCAAGCCGTCATTGAAACATGAAACCAAAACAGGGATAGGAGAGTGTAGAAGGTTTCAAGGTAGGTGTAGAGGGCGGACGCGTCGTTGAGGTGGCGAGAGATCTGAGAAGATTGCGAAGAACGACGATGTCTAAAAGGGAAAGTGTCATTCATCCGCAGGTCAAAGGATGTCTCATGTTGAAACACCAACACCTCCCTTCTACACCGCCCAATGGAGTTAGCAACCATCGCAACTACATCTCGGTTGGAGACACAGCGACGGTTGACCGACACCATCTTCACTCCTCTCTCTTGCTCGGCGGCTAAACTGGTAACCACAACAGCTTCGTCACCTCCTTTCTCCACTGCCCTACCAAGTTAGCAACCACTACTGCCTCAGCCACGACATCTCTTCCTCCTCGACGTCTGTAATTTCTTTCGGCTATGAAAACGAGGTGACATCGACGATGCTTCATCCTCTAGTTTCCGTCTCTCTCATTGTCGGTAGCAAGAAAGACGAGGTGACACCGACAACGCTTCATCCTCTAATTTCCGTGTCTCTCTCGTCGTTGGCAGCAAAGAAACCTTTTTTCTTAGATCCTAATTTTGTGTTAAGCCTAAGTCTTATGTAAATTATGATCTGTGTCTCTGGAGATTTGGATTTGGATTCCAGTTTGAAGCTAAGCCCAAAAGAAGAAGAAGTAATAGTGTGATTTGTGTAGCATTGCAAGTGGTGGACACCTGGTCAAACATAGAAAGATGAAAATTTCCTTGGATTACATGGCCAACTGACGAAAATGCTAATGGTGGACTAAAAGTGGAACAATTTAAATAATAGTGGTTGCAATGTGGCAAAAATTAATAAGGTGGACTAAAATTGGACACACCCCTATAACAATAGGACAAAAAATGGAATTCACTCTTATTTTTAAAAAATTTCTAATTTTAACACTATGTTTCACTTCTAGAGTTCCAGTCAACAAGTTGAAACTCTACTTGGCACTATTGAGAGTTCCAAAGTCTAGACTTCTAGAGTTACAGACTTCTAGTAGTTCCAGATAAGCTACAAGGTAAATATCCTCTATCCATGCTCCATTATACCATTACTGAAGTGTGCTATATATATGCGCACTAATTTGAGAATTGCTGCCCAGGAGAGAACTAGGAACTAATTCGAACCGTCCATCTGAAAAGATCAACAAATCTAATGCAATTTAATATAACGTGATGACTTTTTTTTATTATATATATATATATATATATATATATGCACACTAATTTGAGAACTGATGCACAGGAGAGAACTAGGAACTAATTCGAACCGTCCATCTGAAAAGATCAACAGATCTAATGCAATTTAATAAAACGTGATGACATTTTTTTATTTTGTAAATAACTCGAACATTGAAATGCAAGTACCATGCATTCAAAGTACAAGTAAAATCACTTAAAAGTGAAACCATTTATTACACTATAGAGTGCGAGTTATTACCTTTCACATTGGTGTAACTAATGATAATATTAGGTGTATTTAATATTGTTGCTCGGGTGTACTTTATATTGTTGCACTCAATGAAGTTGTTACTTGAACTTTTAACAAATTTCACTTGTACTATTGTTGCACTCTATGAAGTTGTTACTTGCAATTTCAACACATTTTACTTGAACTTCAAAGTTTGAGTTATTTACAAAAATACAACATTTTTAATTGCTTCTGATCTGTTAATTTTTCTAGATGGACGATTGTGATTAGTTCATAGTTCTCTCTTGTGCGCCAGTTCAATTCTCATTTTATTTATTTCTTATATTTGTGTGCGCGTGCATGTGTGAAATGTGAAAATGTGATTACATAGGAATATACTATTAAAGTCTTAAATTTTGCAAAAAAGAAAAAGAAAAAAAGAAAAAAGAAAAAAAAAGTCTTAAAATTTTATAAATGTTTGAATATAATGTTAATTGTGCTGCTAAAGTCTTAGTTCTTGAATTTATAACTTTTATGAATAAGCTTTTAAAAGTCTTAAATCTTGAATTTATTGAATTTGTGATATTGATGAATATAATGTCATATTCTTGTATATTCTTGAAGTTTATGAATAATGAATTTTTTTTTTTGAATAATGAATTAGTTATTAGTGAACTGCGAATATAATATTGTTCAGTTATAGTTATATTGTTGAATTAGAGTTATACATATTATATATTAGAGTTACACATATTGTGAATATACAATTTTTAAAGTTAACTAATAGAAGCTATAATTCAATTGAATTAGACTTGCCTGAGTACTGACCGTTTAAAAATGTAAACTTCTATTTATTTATTTAGAGAAAACTTGATAATTAAATTTTATTGAACTATACTTTGGTATTTTGCACTATTTGCAGTTTGAAGATCCTATGCGTTTTAGTAGTCTATATAATTCATACTTATTTTCAAAGACACAAAGGTAAATTTGTATAATTCTAATTAATTAAACTCTATTGATTATGTTTATTCTATTTTTATTTTGTCTTAAATGAAGTAACTAGTCAATTATATCTTCTTTGATTTGCATTCAATAGATTGTGCATTTGAGGATTTTGTGCCATTGCAGAATAGCTGTAAAATGTACATTGTAATTTATCCAGATGTTAGTATTTTGTTTAAGCAAATTAATGTAAATTTTAATATTTTGTAAGCTGTAATATTAATTGTAGTTCTTAAGTATTATTGTATAACTTTTCTTTTTATCAATTTGATTTAGAACTTTAGTAAGATTATGAAAAATTGTGAATCTTGAACGCATGTGATATCCTATCTAGTTCCTACTTTGTTTTAAAACAATTTAATCATCTGTGTTTATTACTGTATTAAAAACATAATAAATAATAAAAATAGTGCAGGAAATATAAATGAAACCAGAATGTGTTCACGTAGTTCGGAGAACTTCTCCTACGTCTGCGGGGCCACACAAAGGTGAAACCCAACTCCACTAGATGATCAAAGATGATACAAGGTTCACTAGATTTCCATCCAACAATGGCCTAATCTTTACACCTACTAATCATCATCGTCTTCTGAGTTGGTAGTGATGTGAGAATCCACTTCTTCAGCTTTCCTGGGCTAATCAGCAAGATTTCCACTTGATGTAGAAAACAGGACCACAACACAATCCTAGTCTAAGTAGACACATTACAATGATCTTGAGTCTGTATTAGTGTAACAAACTATACATATTAAAATAGTAGGCTAAGGCTAATACAACAGTGCTTAATATTAAAACAGTAGTGATATTGGCGTTCTTTTGTATGAAATCAGCAAATAAATCTCTGAAGCTTCAACTCTATTTATACTTGAAATCCTGAGCTCCTTTCTTGTATGAGATCTCATCAATTCAAGGATACTCACTCAAGGATCTTCAATCTGTGAGTAACCTTGGGCTACGAGACGTGCTTTGTTTCGAGCAATGCTACCAGTTGAATCGGTTTTATTTCGAAAGATCCATTTTGTACCTACAACATTTACACCATCAGGTTTGGGTACAAGAATCCATACCTTGTTTCTTTCGAATTGACCGAGCTCTTCTTGCATGGCTTTAATCCAATGTTCATCAGTTAGAGCTTCTTTAACAGTTTTCGGCTCGAGTTTAGATGTGCAGCATGAGTAACCAGCTAATTAACGATAATCAGGTCTTGACCATCCTCTGGTTCTTACACTTGTGCTTGGATCTCCAATTATATTCTCGATTGGATGATTCTTCTAAGTTCGGGTGGATGCCTCTACTTGTTCTTGATCATTATCAGATTTAGATTCCACCTTAGTGGTAGGCTGTGGATTTGTGATTGCTTCGGGTGACCTCGCACTTGTGTCGGGTTGTTATGTGTTATCTTCGGGTTCACCTGAATAAGTTTCAGTGGGTGTGTAATCTACTATCTCACAGGGTTGATCATCTACCACAACATTTGTGGACTCCATTACAGTTTTTGTGACTTTATTGTAAACTCTGTAAGCCTGGCTGTTGCTGAGTAACCAAGAAAAATCCCTTCGTCGCTCTTAGTTTCAAATTTCGCTGTGGGATGCCTATCCTTCAAAATTAAACACCGTGAGCCAAAAATATGGAAATATTTTAAGTTTTGCTTCTTACCTTTCCATATTTCATATGGAGTTTGATTTGTTCCTGGCCGGAGGTAGACTATGTTGATAATGTGACAGGTCGTGTGAACTGCTTCTGCCTAAAATTTTTGAGGTAGGCGTTTAACATTCAACAAAACCCTGCCCATTTCTTGAATGTTTCGATTCTTTCTTTCTACAACTCCGTTCTGTTGAGGAGTCTTTGGTGCAGAATATTCATGAGTGATTCCTAGGCTGTTGCAAAAATCGTCAAAGACAATGTTTTCTAACTTTCGTCCCTGATCACTTCGTATTCTGACAATCAGTTCATTTTTCTTCGTTTTTAATCTTCGACACAGTGCTTTAACAACACTAGTTGCTTCAGATTTTTCCCTGAGAAAAGAAACCCAAGAAAATCGTGAGTAATCATCGACACACACAAGTATGTATCGCTTACCTCCAATACTCTCTGTTTGAGTTGGTCCAATCAAGTCTATATGAATTAACTCCAGGTAGTGTTTCGTGTTAATGTTGTCATGAGCCTTGTGTGACGATCTCGTTTGTTTGCCGAACTGACAAGCTCTACAAACTCCAGCTGTTTTAGTGTTCAGTTTTGCTAATCCTATAACACCTTCAATCTTAGCGAGCTTTTTCATAGCCCGATAATTAATATGACCGAGTTTTTAATGCCATAATTATGATTCATCCAAAGTCGACCTGCAACAAGTAACATCATTTGTTAGTATATAACAATTATCAGTAGATCGTTTACCTTCCATGACAAGTTATTTTTGATCATCTATGACACAACAACTTGCTTTTGTGAAGGATACATCCCAATTTTGATCACATAGCTGGCTGATGCTGATAAGATTTGCGTGTAAACCCTTGACAAGGAGAACTTTCTTTAATCTAGGCAAACCAGCTACATTCAGCGTCCCAACACCCAATATTTTGCCTTTAACACCATCACCGAAAGTGACTTCGCCTTCACTATTTTTGATGTTGTTGAGGAATTTTGAATTTCCCGTCATATGGCGTAATCAGCCGCTGTCAAAGTACCATTTTTCTTCCCTTGATGCACTTTTGGAGTAGAACAATACATGACATACAAAGTTTGATTTTCTAACCCATATTTGTTTCACAAACGAAGCAATATGTTTGAAGTTATACTTTTCACGCATTTGGTCTTTGTAAAAGTAAAAACATTCTGGTCTTGTATGTCCTCGTAACCTGCAATAATGACAAATAGGTGTGTCAGTTTTATAATTAAGCTTAGTTTGTCTTACTTTGAAGTGGTTTTGTCGAGCCGTGCTAGATTCTGGAGTGTCTGTAGCTATAGAAACAGCTTTGACAAAAATGGTGTTGTTGTGATTGCTGTTTCCCGTGAAACCCAAGCCAGACTTTATGGTAGACTTCCTTCCCGAGTCAAGAATTTGATCTAATGTGGAAGTGTTATCCATCATCTGTATTCGCCTTTTTAGTGTTTCCAGCTCCTGTTTCAGCTCATTTTCACGATCTAGACCTGCTTTTATCATTAGTCTCTATCCGATACTTGATTTTTATACACAATTTGAGCATTTTCTAACATTTTGACCTGACTAGACAATGTACGGTTAACTTTTAACAAAATTTCCCATTTAGAGTACAATTTTTTGTATTCTTGCTCAAATGAGGGAGCTGGTAGGTCTTTGTCTTCAGCTGACGTGTATTCACCACATTATGAATCAACAACCTCTTCAGTTTCAGGACCTGCAATAGACACAGCTGTAAAAACGACAAAATTCCCTAAGATTTCTTTTGCGTCAGAGGCGTCGGATTCAGGTTCATAATCACTCCATGTTAAAGCAGTCATGGATTTTTTCCTCCTAAGATATGTAGGACACTCTGCTTGGACAATGCCGAAACCTTCGCACTCAAAACAACGGATTTCCTTGCCATTTGATTTGTCTTTTGACTGTGAGCTTTTTTAGGATGAACCACGGTTGTGGTTTGAGTTACCATTTCTAGCAGAGGTTTTTAATGAACTGAAACTTTATCCTTTCTGGCTTTGTGATTTTCCTCCACGTGAACTGTTTCTCTGTTTTACTTGTTTCAAAATTTTAGAAAATTGTTCTGTTATAAAAACTGCAGGATCATCGTTAGTCTCTTCTGAGTCTTACTTAGGGTCATCTCCTTCAACGGTGAATGCAACGTTTTTGTCCTGTTTCTTGTGGTCTGACAGCATCTCCATTTCATAGGTTTATAAATTGCCCATTAATTGAGCTACAGATTTACGTTCCCAACCTGCATTTTCTTGGATGGCTGTTACCTTCATTCTAAACCATTGAGGTAGGGATCTGAGTATCTTCGTTACCAGCTTTGACTGAGAAAATGGTTCACCGAGTACCACGCCACGGTTTGCAAGCTCTTGAATCTTTGCATGGAACTCTAATATGGATTCTTCTTCCTTCATTTTGAGACTTTCAAAATCAGAATGTAACAGCGGTAGCTTTGACTGTTTCACATCACTTGTGCCTTCGTAAGTTGTTTCTAAGATTTCTCAAGCTTCTTTGGCTGAGTCACAACCTGCAATAACAGAAAACTAGTCCTCTTGCATTAGAGAAAAAATAGTATCCATAGCTTTGTTATTATAATTTTCCAATGTCATTTCTGCTATAGTCCACTCAGTTTGAGGCTTTGTCATAGGTGGATCATTTTTTGTTTCACCAACCTTAGTTTGATGATCCATCCAATCAGAACATATCTCCAAAACATTTCACCTTGAGCCTTAAGGTGCATTTTTGTACGGGCTTTCCAATAGGAGTAATTATCCCCTGTTAATTCCGGTGGCTTGTGCCTATCCATTCTGTCACACTTAACAAACAGTTAGAACATTCAAAACAGATAAGCAAAAGCAAAGAAAACACAAGAAAGATGTGAAAACATGAGTTCAAGAAACACAAAGCACCCAGATCGTTGGACTAACAAATTAAGTCCCCGAGCTCTGATACCAATTGAAAGATTGTGAATCTTGAATGCATGTGATAACCTATCTGGTTCCTACTTTTTTTTAAAACAAATTAATCATATGTGTTTATTACTGTATTAAAAACATAATAAATAATAAAAATAGTGCAGGAAATATAAATGAAACCAGAATGTGTTCACGTAGTTCGGAGAACTTTTCCTACGTCTGCAGGGCCACACAAAGGTGAAACCCAACTCCACTAGATGATCAAAGATGATACAAGGTTCACTAGATTTCCATCCAACAATGGCCTAATCTTTACACCTACTAATCATCATCATCTGGTAGTGATGTGAGAATCCACTTCTTCAGCTTTCCTGGGCCAATCAGCAAGACTTTCACTTGATGTAGAAAACAAGACCACAACACAATCCTAGTCTAAGTAAACACATTACAATGATCTTGAGTCTGTATTAGTGTAACAGACTATACATATTAAAACAGTAGGCTAAGGCTAATACAACAGTGCTTAATATTAAAACAACAGTGATATTGGCGTTCTTTTGTACGAAATCAGCAAATAAATCTTTGAAGCTTCAACTTTATTTATACTTGAAATCCTGAGCTCCTTTCCTGTATTAGATCTCCTCAATTCAAGGATACTCACTCAATTACATCTCCCCTTGAAATTCTCATCTCAAACATTTTTGTTTGAATAAATTTAAACCACTCATCCATGCAAATAAACAACACCATTAAAAACTACACCTTAGGTATAATTAATTAGACCAATTAATACTACCTAAAATTAACAAATAAATTGCCAATATAAAAACTATACATTAATTTCCCTAACAGATTAAATATACTTTTTATGTATTTTTCAAAAAAAAAAAAAGACTTTTAATCTTAAAAATCAATGTTGCACACATTATATTCCCTAACAAATAATTGCACATGAACTTGCCTTAATATATACATAATTTGGTTCGAGTTCGGAAATACAATATTCCAACCCAAAAATAACTCAATGTACCATTTTGTTGCTGGGTTAACCCCGAACCCGACTCATGCCCACTCTATTTTTAATCCTCATTCAAGCTCCTATGCAGGGCCGGTTTTTTTATTTGCGTGATCCTGTGGTGGTAAATAAGTGGGGCCCTTTTAAAGCGCGTGAATATTACGGAGTAGAGTTTTTTTTTTTTTTTTTGAATAATACATAGTAGAATTTAGATCAGTCATGAAAACATAATTTTGAGCTAATATAATCACAAATACATATACTAACTATTGAGTCAAGGCTGGACTAGGGGCCCCCAAAATGTTGGGGCCCTGTGCGGTTGCACGCCCTAAAATTCGGCCCTGCTCCTATGAACAATTATATGCCAGCTTCTCATCATTGTTGATGTACGATAATATATATGTTTCTATATTTCTTCTTTCTTTTTGGTTGTTGGTTCTAGATAGGTTCATATGTGTGTGTATATATATAGTTTATGTTTTTCTTCTTTTTTTCCAGTTCCATACGCACATATGTATGCATTTATTTGTTTTTTTTTTAAGTCAACATTGCCCCACTGAGACTCGAACCCATGACCTCCCACTTGGGAGAATCATTTCATGCCGCTTGACCATAAGGCCTTTGGCTGCATTTATTTATTTATTTTTTCCTCAAAATTTTGTACATGTATATATGCATGTGTTTATTATGTTTTGTATTTTGTTATTTTATGGTGGGTAAGTATGTATATATTTGTGTGTGTTTTATTTTGAATATAGGTATGCTAGCTAGTTATTTAAATGATATTCATTTTCTATCATTGGTTCAACTAAACACAAGAATATGATTCCTCCTATAATCTCATGTTTATTCCCCTGTGAATCAAATAGTAGAATAGTATTCATATATATTATATACTTTTCTTATTTCATTCTATTTTATTCCTTTTATTTTTATTCTTTGAACCAAATGCTAAGCAAAGTCTTTATCTCTCCAAAAAGAAATTTTAAAAAATGTTTTGGATTGTCGCTTTAAAAAAATAAAAAAAGAAGAAGAAGAAAAAAAGATAGAATTATCTACTTTAAAAAGTACTTTGTAAAAGAGAGAGAAAAATTGTTGGTCCACCGTGTAGTGTTATGAATTCAGTGGAACAATTATTTTTGAATTGTAATACATTGATGCCTAAATACAATTTTTTCTTCAAAGTTTTTTTAATTGTTTTTTTTTATTAATAAAGTAAAAGATATAATTTAATTATGGCAGTATAATTCTTTCTCATTCCACTTTGTGAGAATAAGGCATTCCAAAGATTCCATTGTCTAATTGAGAGAGAATCTAGTAAGAAATTGACGCAAATTATACCGTGGACCGCGATCTACAATGGATTGTGAACCGCGACATCAAAACGACGTCGTTTTGATTAATGAAAACAGATGGATGACACGGTATCTGTTCTGCGCAACTGCAGTTCCCTTTCAACACAACTATAGTATCAATTCAACACAACTGCAGTATCAGTTCAACACAATTGCAGTTACAGACGGATGAAACGGCATCTATTCTGCATAACTACAATTTCCTTTCAACACAACTGCAGTATCAGTTCAACACAACTGCAGTATCAATTCAAAACAATTGCAGTATCAGCCATGATCATGCTCCATGGTATAACAACTGAGAAATTGAAGCTTGAATTTAAATTTAAAAAAAAAAAACTGAATTCTATGTAATGATGTGGCATGTTGGGTGAAATTATATTATATATTTTGTTAATAATATTTAAAAAAAAACTAGAATATAAAATTATAAGGAAGTTCTACAATGACATAGATACAAAATATTGTATTCTTAAAACAAAAGTAACGTGAATGCATTTTTAAAATTTTCATATGTAATTAATTTAAGTAATTAAATATGTGTTTTCAAAAAAAAAAAGTAATTAAATATGTATCACTTTTTATTTAAGTACAAAATTTTTACATAAAGGTATTGTAACATTTCTGCAACTTTATGAAGCACAAAACATATTTAGAATTCCTTTACTATACATACAATAATATATAAATAAATAAATATATATATATATGTGTGTGTGTGTGTGTGAATGTATATGTATATACAGTTTTCTTTTTGACTTGTTTGTAAGAAAACCTCAAACATTTTTACAGTGTAACAATTTTATATATTTAAATCTTTAAAATTTTTTTTTTTTTTTGGAGAAAAAATCTTTAAAATTTGTTAATTTAACAAAATACGTTTGTATCATGTGAATTATGTCCAATTACATGATCTAATAACCTTATAAATAATAATTCAATCCTCATGATTAGCTATTATTAGTCGGTGGTTATAATGTTTAAATATCAATTTATATATGTTAAATATTTTTTGGAAGGCTTTATTTGAAAATTTTAGTTGCATGAAGCAGATATTTTGATGTATTATGTTTTTTTTTTTTTTTTTTTTTTTGNGATGTATTATGTTTTTTTTTTTTTTTTTTTTTTTGAATACGATGTATTATGTTTTAAAACACTATAAGAAACATTAAACTTACCAACAAAAAAAATCATAGTTATTTAATAGTGGTGGACAATTTGGTTCAGTAATATACCAAACAACTGAACGGTAATAGATTGTTGTATACCCAACGGTTTGTTAAAAAACCGAACCAAATTGAATACTGTTTGGTTTTTATTATTTAAAAAAAATAATAATAAAGAAGTAAATCCTTGTCCCTTGATGCATGCAGGGCCGATTTTTGGATTTTGGTGGCCCGGCCCCGTTCTTATAAATAGATGAGGTCCTACATACCAAAAGTATAAGCGCAATCTTTAAAACCATAAAATATATGATTTTTACTTCAAGTTATCTCTGCGGATTGGGCCCTCTAAAAATTGAGACTCTGTGTTGTTGCCCATCTTGCACGCCCTAAAATTCGACGATAGCTGCATGCTCAACCGTTCAGCTCATATTCTTACTGGTATGTCTTTTAAAGTTTTTATTTGATTTCTTTATGGCGTGTTCTCTACTTTGCACTTTTGTTGTTTGCCGCAACAATTATCTCTAACTTGAGTTATTCTTACAATATTCATTATTTTGCTTAGTTTCACGTTTCTATGAAATTAATGTAGTTCAACATCATTCTAATTTTTATTTCTACTGCATTGGAATATTATTTTCCATACTGGAATATATTTCCAGTGCACTGGAAATATATTTTACCAAGTAATGACGGATTATGTCCAAAAATTAATTATACAACATTTGATACTTGTTCTCCAAATATTAACTATACAGATGGATGATTCTTCATCTTGTCAACAAAACATTCCAAGTGAGCCAAATGAAGAGTCGGTTGAGAAAAAAACCAATTGATGTCTGGTAATTAGTACTTAGTAGTGTGTTTGAACTTTGGATTGCTATTTTGTTATATAATGTTTAGACTGGATTATTGCTTGGTAGTGTGTTTGAAAAATTAGTAATATAAAAAATTGAAGTTCTTAAACCGAACTGAAACAGAACTTTTTCAAACAAAATCGAAACTGAACCGAACTATAATGTTAAACAGAATGGTATCATTTTTTATACCGAAATACAAAAACAAAAACTGAAAAAAACTGAACCGAATCACGAATTTTCAACCCCTAATATTTAATTTACATCAGTAAATTCATAGGTAAACGAATTTAGCTCATAGGTATTTAATCAGATCAGTAGGTAAATCTGGATATATTTTTTGAAAGCAAATCTGGATATATTTTAGTTTTCTCTGGCCGTGAACGGTGAATATACCATTGAGGTGCAATGTTTATAACAGGTTTGTGTGCCAACTAACAGCCAACTCAATAAAGTTGAGGTAGGTTGATTTTTTTTTTTTTTTTTTTCATGAATGGCATATATATTATAATTGGGTATAATTATCATAAATTATAAAATTTATAATAAGCAAGGATCCAAAAAAGATGAAATAATAATAATGATAATGAATATGAAGCAGACATTTGGAAGACAAAAGAGAGAAGAGGAGCCAAGCCGTCTTTTAGTGCATATATAAATGCTCGTGAACTTTGACACTTCTCGTGAACTCACATATACTCTCACTCACTACTTATTATAATTATTAAGACGGCATCTTCGTTCGTGGCGTCTCTGTCTCAAATATATGTGCCTTTATGCCTTCCATTTCATTATATATTTACTTTAATCAATTTGGAAGATACAAAGTAACCCTCTAGTAATTTTTTACTTGTTGATGTGTACATATGGGTGTGTACGTGTATGAATTCTTTGTTTGTTTAGGAAAGATTTTGTCATTTCACATCGTCACATTTCGTCCGTATTGTATTGGAAAATGCTTTCAACCCTATAAAAATTACATAATTTTTATCACTTTTTTTATGATTCTTAATTTTTCTTCTTTTATATATATAAATTACTGCTCAAATGCGATCGTGTCTTTTTGTGCGGTCGGTGCGGTTTACACCACTAGTGTTAACAAAATACACCACTAGTGATAGTAAAATGCACAATAATGAAAATGCACAAAAACACTCTCATAACTCCATTGCCCCTAATTGTGCATTTCTGAACACTGTGTGGTGTACATTTTGCATACTTAGTGGTATGTTTTTTGGTGATGCGTACGTAATGGTGCATATTTGTGTTGTGCATTTTCTAACATTGAGGGGTGTATTTTGTTAACACTAATGGTGTATACCGCACCAGCCGCACAAGAAGTACGGCCGCACTTGAACTCTACTATATATATATATATATAATATGAAAATTAAACTACATGAGTACATGCAATCTACTACGTAATTGCACACGCAATTACTCCAGGGTCTCCACCGTCATTCAGCCATGTCTGGGAGTAAATTGTGTGCAATCATACAATAGTTCATAGGTTCTTAGATCACCTATGACATGATTCTCATATCAATGCAAGCCTATATATATATATATTCAAATGAGTCCAGTGGCATCAAACCCTTCCCTTTATACGGGAGGTCGGAGGCAATACTGATTCTTGTGCTTCAATAGGTTGAGAAAGTAGTTATGAACAGATACTGCATTGTAATAGAGTCAGTAGTATTAAAAAAAAATAAAAAAAATGAGAACCTTTGACCTGGTAAACATACATAATTGAGGAAGGCCGAAATTGGCCTCCTTCGCGGACTGCCGCATAACCGTAGTTTTTTTTAAAATGTTGAAATCGCCGACTAGATCCTGTTTGCAAACCAAAATTGTAGACTAGAGGCGTCGTAGTCTCGCAGGCCAGAGTTCGCCAGTCACCTCCACCGATCAGCTTCCGTCATCTGTTATAGTCTGGTCGAAGGCTACTACAACTATGGACCATAGTCGCAGACCAGAGGCAATCGTAGAGGTTGTCGTAGTCTCGCTGGTCACCCACGCCCGCGGACCAAAGCTCACCGGTTGCCCACGCCCTATCGCCCTCTGTCATATGTTATCGTCGACAATCGCAGAGGTTGTCGTAGTGGATTACGACTGCGGCGACTCTCAAACATTGTGAACAAAAAATGCAAACAACGACTCTCTAACTGAAGCAGAACAGAATTTAGTGAAAATTTAAAAAAAAAATACAAGTCGGGCGCCTAGTGATTTTTTCAATCTTGTTTTCACCTGAACAGGCGTGCCTCGGCACATGTGGCCGAGGAGGGTGCTTCATTTTTTTTTTTTACAGGCTATCTGTGGCACATTATGGAAAATTATAACTTTATTGAAAATAATCTGGGTAGACCATGATTAGTGTTACACTTAACCATCATACTGATAGTATTTTGTTAAGTACTCTGAGTTCTATATCCTATCTATCAATCTGCCTCCTACGGTCATCAATTTATAAGTTCTTGGGCGAATAACCTCTTCTATGATGTAAAGACCTTCCCATTTTTTTGCGAACTTGCCCCCTTCTAAGGGTTGACTGGCTTCTCTCCTTCGCAGTACGTAGTCCCCTACTTGGAAGTATCGGGGTCGGGCCTTTGCGTCGTGATAAGATTTCAACTGTCGGTTGTAGTTCTCCATCCTGCAGAATGCAACTTCCCTTTTTTCATCTATGAAGTTGAGATCCACCCCTTGCTGGAGTTCATTTTGGCTTGGCTCATACTCCTCTACTATCCTGCTTGGTACCACCACTTCTATTAGAGCCCGATCCTCGAATCCATAAGTGAGGGTGAACGGAGTTTCCCTAGTGGTCCTCCTTGGCGTTGTGCGGTAAGTCCAAAGGATATTGTCAAGCTCTTCAACCTACGCTCCACTAGCTACCTTCAACTTCCTTTTTAAACCATCAAGGATGGTTTTATTCACATTCTCCACTTGACAATTGGCTTGAGGATATGAAACCGCTACGTGACTATGCTTGATGCCCCACTCTGACAAGAACTCTGAGAACTCTCTTGCTTCAAATTGGTGTCCATTGTCTAGAATTACTTGAAGGGGAATGCCAAAGCGGCACAGTATACTTTTTTTTCACAAATTTTTTGCACCTTGCTGCCGTGATGCTGACAAGAGGTTCAGCTTCCACCCACTTGGTGAAGTAGTCAACAGCCACAAAGATGTATTTTCGGCTTCAAGAACCCGTAGGAAGGCCCCCCACCAAATTTATTCCCCATTTTAAGAAGAGAATTGCTGTACTCACATGAGTATAATTAGTTGCGGGCCGACCTGGTAGCGTTTGAAAATCTTGACATTTAGGGCACCGCCTCACATATTCTGCACAATCTTTCCACATCTTCGGACAAAAGAAACCCTGCAACATGATACGCCGGGCTATAGTGTACGTTCCCTGGTGCGTGAAGCACACTCCTTCGTGAACTTCTCTCATCATCAACTCCGCCTCATCCGGGTACACACACTTCAAAAGTGTGCCGTTATACGACTACTTATATAATTTATTGTCCAGGATGACATAGCTCGGTGTTCACAACTTTGTTAACTTGGCGTCCTCTTCATCCACGGGTAAAGTGCAGTCCATCTTGTAACTCTTGATGTGGTCGATCCAACACAGTTCTCTAGTTTGCACGGGGCAAACCCACAAGATATCAATACTTAGTCTCTAAATCTTCTACCCGGGTAATCTTGCGTATGTGATTAGGGATTCCGGTGCTTAGTTTGGAAAGCATGTCAGCGTCTGCGTTCTGCTCGCGTGGCACTTGATGAATCTCGTTCCCCTCAAATTCGTGTAGAGTTTTCAACACTGCGTCCCTGTATCTTTGTATGCTTCCTTCATTGGCTTCATACTCCCTTGTGACGTGGCCAACTACTAGCTTGGAGTCACACCGAATTCGTACCTTTTCTGCTCGTAGCCCTGCCGCTAATCGCAACCCGTTGAGTAGTGCCTCATATTCTGCCTCGTTATTAGATAATTTGAAGTGGAATCGGATGGCATAGTAGGAACGAAACCCCTCCGGAGTGATGAGCACCACCCCTCCACCGCAGCCTTTGCTGTTGGAAAATCTCCGGAGTTGGTGTTTCGCAGAAAACTTCCCAACTATTGATGTGAGAGCACATGAATGGGATGGGCTTGGAAATAGTGGGCCAATCTTTTTGAAGAGGTGACTGCGGCAAATACAGTCTTCTCCATCACAATGTATCACAGTTCCACACCATGCAAGGCTTTGCTTACATAGTAAGTAGGGCGCTGAGTTCCTCCTTCCTCTTTGACAAGCACGGAGATGATCGCACCCTGCGACACACCCAGGTATATGAGTAAGGTTTCACCCATCGCTGGCTTTGCAAGTAAGGGCGGGGATAACAAATATCTTTTTAACTCGTTAAAGGCCAACTAGACGAGTGGCTTTGGAAGAATGGAAGGGACTGCTCAGCCGATCTAGACAAAAACCGACCTAAGGTCGCGAGACGTCCATTGAGTATCTAGACTTCTTTTATGGACATCGGGGGTTCCATGTCAAGAATGGTCTTCACCTTTTCTGGTTTTGGCTCTACCCCATTTCTAGTAACCATGAAACCCAGAAACTTGCCCCCATGAACTGCAAAGGTGAATTTCTTTGGGTTCAAGCGCAAATTAAAATTCTTCATAATGGAAAATACCTCATTTAGGTCTTCGACATTAGAGACGGCTCTGCAGCTTTTGACGATCATGTCGTCTACATATGCCTCCATGTTTCGTCCCAACACCTCTCTAAACACTTTGGCTACCATCCGAGTATAGGTGGCGTCTGCATTCTTCAAGCCGAACGGCATAACCAAGTAGCAGAATATGCCCTCGGGGGTAGTGAAGGCAGTCTTCTCGGCATGTTCCTCATGCATGGATATTTGATGGTACCCTCGGAAGGCATCCATGAAACTCATCAATTCGCAACCCGCCGTTTTGTCCATCAACTGATCTATGTTTGACAGTGGAAATCGGTCCATGGGGCAAGCTTTATTGAGATCTGTGTAATCTACGCACATTCTCCACGTAGATCCTTTTGGAGCTAGAACCACGTTGCTTAACCACTGGGGGTAATAGATTTCTTTAACATGTCCAGCCTGCGATAACGCGGTCATCTCTTTCTTCACAAATTCCCTTCGTTCTGCCGACATGTATCTCTTTCTCTGTTGCACTGTATTCCTGGTGGGATCCATAACCAACTTATGAGTTATAATGCTTCTATCCATACCTGGCATGTCTTCTGGCCCTCATGCGAACACTTCTTTAAAACGACGGATGACATCTACTAGTTGGGCCTTCAGCTCCGGTGCTAAATCGATGCCAATTTTTACAACTCGATCCGATCGCGTGGGATCGACCACCACGTCTTCGGTTTCAAATGCGGGTTCGGCGCGGGGCCTGCCTCCTCTTCCTTCAACACTCTTTCTACAATGGTGTGGACCTGCAAATCCTTTGCCCAATTTTTTTACAAGCTTTAATGTAACAGGTGCGAGCTGCTGTCTGGTCCGCTCTTGCAACTCCTATCCCATTCGGAGTCGGAAACATACATAAGTGCTCCATCAAAATTATTACCTTCAAGTCCTCCAAAGCCGGCCTCCCTAGTATAATGTTGTGTGCACATGTGAGTCTCACCATAATAAACTCCATGTCGAGCTTTCAAATGTTGGGGCTCGTGCTTATTTCTACTGGCAAGATGACAGACCCCTCGGTCTCCACTGAATCCCCTGTAAATCTAGAAAATGGGGTTCTTACCTCTTTGAATTGGCTCCTAGGTAGCCCCAATTTGGTAAAGGCATCATAGTACATCACGTTGACCGAGCTCCTAGTGTCGACCAGTATGCAATGTACTATGGTGTCGTTGATGTCCATCTTGATCACCAACGCGTCCCGATGGGGTAGCGGACCCTTCGGAAGGTTATCATCAGAGAAGGTAATGGCCTCTCGCTTCTGCTTTTTTCCCTCTGGAAGGCTTACTACCTCTCCTACGTACAATCGACGACTCCATTTCTTTTTCCCAGCCGGTGTGTCTCTTCCCGCGGCTCTCCCATAAATAAAGTGTATGGTCTGCTTCTTGTGTTGCCTGGGCTCCTTTGCTTCTTTTTCAACTTCGTCTCGCTCTCATCTGGCCATGATCCCTCTTTCTAGTATTTGAGGTAGATGGTTCGAAGCCATTGTCCTTCTTCCAAACATTTTTTTGGTGGATTGCGTGGATGCTGCTGACTAGATCGCTTGACAAATTGTTTGAAATAGCCTCTCTGGATAAGCTCTTCGATTTGTCTCTTTAACACGTTGCACTCGTCTGTGTCGTGGTCGACCTACCTATGGAATCTGCAATACTTGGTCTGGTCTACGTTTGGAGAGACTTCCATGCATTCTGGCAAAATTGCACAATTCCCATTTCCTCAGCTTGACTCAGAATCACGCTAACCGGATGAGTGAGTGACGTCAAGTGTCGCAGTGGGACGAGACGAGGTCGCTCGTCCCTTTCCTTCTTTGTGGATGGTTGGTTTAGGCGTGGTGCCTGGTTGGTCGGACCAAATTTATCAAGTCCCCAACCCCTCCTACCTTCCTCCTCATCTTTCTTTTTTCTATCAGTTTCCTCTGCCTCAACATATCGGTTGGTTGTCCTCATTAGCTCCTCTTAGGAGCGTGGATGGTGGGCATTCAGCTGTTTGTGGAAATCTCCTGACCTCAATGCTTGGATGAATATGAGGAACATCGCCTTCGAGTCGAAATCGTATACATTGTTGACTTCTTTTTTCCATTTACTCAAGAAATTTCTCAAGCTTTTCCCTCTATCCTGCTTTACTCCACAGAGATGTGAGAATGGTTTTTTATGTTGTATATTTTTGGAGAAATAAGTTAGGAAATTCTTAAACAGCTCATCGAAGGTCTGGATCGAACCATCTGGGATTGTATTGAATCAATCCTGCACCATTCCATCCAAAGTAGACAAGAACGCTCTGCACATGATGGCGCCGCTTGCCCCGATCATCACCATGGCTACCTTGTATCTTGTCTTGTTATATGGACACGCAGGTCGGAAGTCCTGGTGTAAGCTTTGATGGTGGGCAACCTAAAATCTTTTGGGAAGGGTGCCTCCATTATATTCGGAGAAAATGGAGCAGCCATCCTCACCTCAGGCTCTGGTGAATGCTCTCTTACTTCTACTTTCCTTTCTAATTCTTCTATCTGCTTTTGGAGTTTCTCAACCATGTCTTCCTGCGGGGTTCTGTGTCTAATGGAGTGACACGAAGTAGGTCCACCAAACGCGCCCACCTTTTCCCCAGGTGGTTGCCTAGTTATTGCCCTACTACCCTGTTGACGTGGGCCTCTATTGGATGACCCTTGTATTCCCAGCCGATCCAAGACAGATCTGGAAGTCGCCGGTCGCTGCTCAAGGCCCCTCGGCTGAGGACCGCCTTCTTCGTGTCCCCTCTCATCTCTTGCACCAGTACAGGGCCTAAGGTGGGTTGATTCTTGTTGTTGGGTTCTCTTTCTTCTTGGGGATTGTACCTCTGTCTCGTGAGGAGGCGGTGGTGGGGCCTGGCCTTGCATCCCCGCCACAAGCTGGGCCACCACCGCCGTCGCCTGTTGAATGACCTGCGCCGTCGCTTGGAGGTCCGTGGCTTGGATGGGAGCCGTATTTGCTGGGAGGGAAGAGCGACCTCCATCATGATTGTTGTTGAGCTGGCTGCGAAGATCACCCTCGCGGCGATCTCCCACACGGTTACTGTTGAGCTACTCTTGAAGGTTGCTCGAGGGGTGGCCATTGTTCACCTGACAGGAACCATGAGAGCTGTTGGATCCTGATCGTGCCATCGGTTAGTGATAAGATAAGCTAGGTGTTTGTAATGTGTAAAGCTTGCCTGAGATTTGATCTCAGCTCTCAATGAAAGCACCAATGACGGTATTATTGTTATCGAAATATAGTTCGTATTAGTAGTTCAGTACAATGAACAGTACAATAGTGTTGTGTGTAGTAGTTTGCATGTCCTCCTCCTACAGTATAATTCTTCTTTTATACTCATGAGTGCAACGACTCTTTGTGAATGTAACGGATGCTTAATGTTGTACTATATGTGGATAATAACACCGAGAAGCCGTTGGAGTAACTCCTCCTCTTCAATGTGTTGCGCTGTTGTAACGGTGACTGTTTAACTTCTCCATGCGCCCGTTTGTCTGCCTTCGGATCCATGCTTGTGGTTCCGGGTCGGGTACTTACCCAATTACCCTATCAATAGTAATGCTAAAGTATTATTTTAATTACACTCCAGGTTCATTTGACAATATATGTTATTGTATGACTCTGGATTTTAGTTTCATTTAATTTCCATACACACTAGTTTTATTATAACAACACTACAGTATTATTTTAATTATACTACAGTTTAATTTGACAATATACATTGTTGAATGAACTATGTTTTTTAGTTTTATTTTTCTACACACACTAATTTCAGTATAACAATATTAAAGTATCATTTTAATTGTCCTATAGTTTCATTCAATAACCATGATCCATATAGCACTATATGGAGACGGTAATAATGTGCTACCGGATATATTATTTGAATGTTATTGAGTATTTGAACACAATATTGAGTACAATGTTTGAGTGCAATGCTCAGTATACAATTGAGTTCAGTGTGTGTTTTTCTAGTAAGAAGTGTCGTGTCTCTACTTTGCGTTGTGAGTCTTTTTATTTCCTTCAGCTCAGTAATGGAGCATTAATGCTGAGCGCAGTAAATGGAGTATCAATGCTGATGAGCCGTTAGAGTGCCGTTGAAGTGTTGAGGAGCCGTTGGAGTGAATGTTGAACAACTAGTTTGAACGTCCACTCATTGTCTTGGGTCTGCTTGCCTGATTATTTTGTCATGGACCATGGTGATTGTATAACAATTGTTTTTGTTTTATCACATCAATCGAGACGGGACAAAAAATAGGAGGAATAACCAAGCTAATTAATTAATTAACTTAGATGAATCATTGTATTACTTTAATTAATTTGGAAGATATGAAGTATCTATAAGCGAATAAACTTTTACTTTTTGATGTGTACGTATGGGTGTGTATGAATTTTTAGTTTGTTTAGGAAAGATTTTGTTGTTACGTATCGTCGCATTTTATTTCGTATTGTATTATTAAGTGACAAAATAATAAGAAAAGACATATTAAAAAAAAAAAACAGATCACATCACACAAGACTGGACGAAAAAGCGGACGAATAATAACAAAGTTTGTTTGTTTTATTGTTTATGTTTCGATGATTGCATAATGAAAGCACTTGGTTAGGTTAAACACTTTCCATAATATTCTTAATTAATTATTTTGTTTATATAAAAATTGTTATTAGTTGCTCAGCCTGTATCTTAGCTTAAATCACTCATTTGACTTATTAGCACAATTTGTAAAATGTTACTTATAACAATATATGCTTCTATGATACTTTATCATTGTTTGGCATCTAATGTATGTTTGTTGCTAATAATTCCTGCCCAATAATTGTAGGTAATGCCACACCCCATTTTGACTATTTTTTGGAAAAAAAAATGCTATTGTAGTTTACAATGATTCAATTAGGTGTTCTATGTGTATACTCTTCCCATGTATATTTGATAAAATATAATATACAATTTTGCAAGTCATATATGATGTTTTGTTTGAAAAGTTATAAAAATTAAAATTGTGATTTCTTACATAAAATTACAACCTAATAAAATTAGACTAAAGTGGAGTGTTTGCATCTTGAGTGTTAGGATTAAAAACATATCACTATGCCAAAAGTTATAGCTTGTAGTAAAGGTACAACTTTAATTCCTTATACCGCAACTTTTTCGAGAGGCAGCGTGGGACTTGGCCCTTCAGGCCTTTGTCCAACAATCCCCTAGCCACGTAGCCACATAGTGCTAGACTTGGTCATTCACCGGCGGCCTCCGCCTAACAATTTCCCGCCCCGGCCCCCTGCCCTTTTCCCCACAACACCTGCCAGCCTAAACTTTTTTATTCGAAAGGGCCAACCTTGAAACTATAGATCCCCTTGTTAGGATCAACTACTTACTATTACGCCAAAGTTATAACTCGTAGCAAAGACGCAATTTATACTGTACTGCTACATTTTCGAGATGTAAAGTGTTGAACTTGACCTTTCAGACCTTCGACCAACAATCTCCTGATCACTTAGTATTGGACTTGGTCCTTCACCGATCTCCGTCCAACATTACTGAACTAAAGTTGTAATTAATTTTGAAACTAGTATTTGTTTCTTTTTTATCTAAATGACAAAAACATATCAATAAGAAAGAGTAAGTAAATAATCATAACAAGTTACATCAAATAAAATATTTTTAGCATTTTCCCTTTGTATGTGATTGTGAATGGACAGAGTTATGGTATGAAGTGAAAATTAGTGTATGTACATAAAGTCTGAAGAGATCCTGTAATGCATGTGTGTTTGTTTCACTTAAAAGGTACTACCAAGTACTTGCATTATTTTATTTTAACTCTCCAACACATGTACAGACTGTAGATTTTCTTTTGGATCTCCGGCCATCACTTTTTTTTTTTTTTTTAAATAATTATATTATATTTTCTATTTATTACTTTTAATTTTTAAGTAAATATAATACACTACTCCCTACGTAGTAATCACACAATCCGATCTTGGCTGTATATGATGCCATACCATACAATTTGGATTTTTATTTTGTTTTCTTTTTTGTTTGTTTGGTTGTTTGTTTGTAATGCCTGCTAAAAATACCAACACCATTTTGAACATAGGGCTTATTTTTGTTGGCACTGTATGCGTGGTTGACATTTACCCAAGAAAATTTGACTTAGTAAAATTGAAAATGGAATCTCTCTTCATATTGTAATGCTTTACCATAGGAAGTAAAAAAGGTTTAATTACATTTTTTTTTTTTAGTTTGATAGTTAATTTGAAGCTTTTCAAACACCAATAATTTAATTATATTTTTATTTTATGAAAGTTGAAAGGTCTATTTGTGATAATCTCTCTAAATTAAGAAAAAAAGAGCACCTCTGCCTTATAATTCTTTCGGACTTAATTCTGATACCACTAGTTAGATCAAGCGCTTACCACTAAACTAAAAAGTATAGCTCACAGTGAAGATTCAACTTTACTTCCTTATATATTGTCACAATATTTTCAAGAGACAGAGTACTGAACTTTGAGTACCAGGAACTGTATGTGCTATACAATTCTTGTCTTTTTATCCCATCAATACAGGTTTATATAGGCACAGAGTCTGGTTGAATAACTACTACTAGTTATTTAGTACAACCAAACCATTCAATAAGCCTAGTCAACTTGCACCACTTTTTTTTTAGAAACAACTTGCACCACTTAATTAAGGCCCTAATATATAATATATATATATATATATATATTATTAGGGAAAATCTTACATTCTCCCACTTGGTGCGAGTAGACTAGGCTTATTAAGTGGTTTGGTTGTACTAAATAACTAGTAGTAGTTATTCAACCAGACTCTGTGCCTATATAAACCTGTATTGATGGGATACATGACAAGAATTGTATAGCATGCACATATAATTCCCGATACTCATACTTGACTCAGAACATACTTGACTCAGAACCGTAGATGGTGTACCTGTGTCTACTTGACTCTTCATCTATCTAGCCGCAAATTATTGGACCGATCTCCGCACAATAAGGGTACGTAACATTGCTCTTAATTAAATTAAATACTGTTAATGGGACACAAAACAGGGGCAGGAGTCACGGAAAGTCGGAAAGATGAGAGTACGTAATAAAAATAGTGAGCATACGGAAACCAATAAAAACATCATGTTTGTATGTAAAGTTTGTCATGTTCGAAATAAAAATATATATCAAAATTCAAAAATAAAAATTAGTGGTTGTCCGTGGATCATTTATTCATTCTAGAACCTTGAATTTAGTGCTGAAAAAGTAAAAAATAAAAGTAAAAGAAAATTAAAAAAAATGACGATGCAAATCGATCCAAGGGTGGGCAATAGGCCCCAGAATCCAAACCCTTTTCTCACCAACGCACGCATTCTTCTGCAGTTAATAAATGTGGCACAAGTCGTTATTCGTTAATTGTTGGGCATGTGACTTCTTGTTTCTACCTTATCTGTGCCACTACTCTTTCTTGTGAAAATTTGCAACCACCACATATTTTATATATATATATATTTATATATAAACTTTTTTTTTTATAAAATATATTATGTAGAATTGGACCCAATAACGAATAGCATTTCAGTTGAGTTGTAGGGTTTGTGAGAGGGTACGGTCGTCCATATATTGGTGAAAAAACAAACGTTTTAACAATGTCGTGGAGAAACTGGAGTCAATAATAATGGTGATGAAGGCAATCTTGTGATTGGGTGTTCATGTTTGTAAACAAATTGGATTGTTTAAAATTTTTTTTACTATAATTGAAAAGGTGTAGGTGTGCGCAGTCTTATCAATATTATATTTAAAAAGTTGTCTAGTACTATTAGAAAAGTGCAATGATTTAGTATATAATAATTCCAAAAGGGGAGCTTTAATTTAATTTCCTTAACTTTGGATTGTAGGAGGTTGAAGAACGAGTGTGAGATCATTTTCACTCTTAAAGTGTCAAGCAATGTTATAATCATATACCTAATTTAGGTAGACAATTGGTTAGACGTTCTTGCTAGAGAAGTGAAGTGGGTCAGAGGGACATTGGGTTTGGGTTTATGACTATAAACCCTTTGGGATTTAACGCTTCCTAAATGATGACTGCATGGGTGTCAGTTGGTCGAGGAAATTGTGCGTGAAGGGGTAAATTGCTGGGTATTTTCGTTTTTTTTTTTGTTATACGAGAGATGATTTTGAACTCTCGACATCTCTTAGGGTTTGAGTGTGTACAACTACTCACGCTAAACCAGCTGTGGTTAGGGATTAATGATTATTTAAGGAGAAGACAAAACATCCAATAATATGTTTGTTGTGTAAGATTGTAAGGCAAAATCAATGCATTCACGGGCTTGTTTTTGAGTTGGGGGATGGACCCCAAGATTTTGTGGTGTTGCGTTGATTTGTTGCCCACGTTATTGTTTGGTTGTATGCATGCTTTAATTTATTTTTGTAGATACAAAACTTTTTGCAGATAATGCAAGCTAACAATGAAGGCTTGAGACAATGACTTCTAGCTAAGCCGATTAGATAGAGAGATATAATTGTCACCTTTAATTTTTATTTCGTATATGCTATCAAAGTATGACAGGCAATAGTGTTGTATACTTATAAAGTTGTAACGTGTACCTTGAGTGTATTAAAAAAAAAAACAGTATGATTTTATCAAGTATAAAATGTATTCATATATCATCTTGAATGACACATAATTGTGGTTTATTTTATTTTATTATTTGTATGTTTCTCTTGATTAGTACATATGTCTACATTTTCCTCTTGAATTTATTTTATAATATTTACTTGTGATTAAAGATGTATTTTTTTAAAAAAATATTTAATTGCTAAGTAATTTGTTTTTGAGCTAATGGTAGGGTAGGTTAATTTATAAGTAATTAATGTATGAAAAGAAAATTATAGTTTTCATCCTTCAATTGTTCTTGAGTTATTAATTTACCCACTCTCTTTCAGTTTTCATAAATTTAGTCATTTAATTGTTAAGAGAGTTGTAAATAGTTCCTTTGAAGTGTCAAGCTCCACTATTAATTTACAAACTAAACTTAACATGTGAGATTTAATTTATAGCCTGCATAGATAACCCAGTTGATTTTTGGATGGTAGATTGTGAATAAGAGAGATTGAATTTATAGTTTATTTAACAATTATAGAATCAAATTTGTAAAAGGTAAGAGAGATGACTTAGCTTGGGAATAATATAATTGGGGAGTTAAAAGTGTTACCTTATCAAATAAATATTATCACGTCGAAATTTAATTAATAGATGAATTTAAAATGGAAATTAAGGGTGTGTTTGGAAGCTCGGAAAATGATTTTCGAAAATCATTTTCCGGGCTTCGTGTGTTTGGCAACAGCAGGAAAACGTGGTCAACGGAAAACATTTTCCATTAACCACGGAAAATCAATGCAAAATTCCGGAAAACAACTTCCGGACAAAAAGTCCGGAAGTCGTTTTCCGGAAATGGGAACAAGGCTCCATAGCGAGGAGGGACGGCACCTCAGTCGGCGGACTGGTTTTCGCCGGAAACCAGTCTGCCGGCTCTGGCGGAAACCAGAGCAGCGGCGGCTGCTCTGGTTTCCGCTGGGCAGCCGCTGTCCTTTTTTAAAAAAAAATATTTTTAATTAATTAATTAATTAATTTAAAATAAATATTATTAGTTTATATATTTTTATATTTTAAATAAAATAATAAAAATATATAATTATATATTTTTACTCATTTTTCACTCATTTTCCGGAAAATGAACCAAACACCCAAAGACAGTTTTTCGAAGTACATCCAAACACGGAAAATAAACTCATTTTCCGAAAAATAACTCATTTTCCAGAAAACATTTTCCAGAAGTCATTTTCCTGCTTTCCAAACGCACCCTAAAATAGCACTTAAGAAAGAATAAAGGTAGGATGGATTTGAGGATTGAGAATTTGACATTATTGATTCATTGGAATTGGAGAATCCGAATTCTGTGCAGCCACCAAAACTATTAACCATACACGAGATCAGAACACTGTTTAGCCACATGGCAAAAATATTGGATTGTGACTCCAAGTTTTGTATATATGCTTTATGTATATTTCCTGCGTCTTTAGTGTATTTTTCTTGTTTGATACTATATTCGAGGCAATGTGCTTACGGTGTATATTCAAGAAACTGGTTGTTGGGAATTATTCAACTAATGGTCAACGTGAATTACTACATTGAAATACAAAATGAATAAATGAACATTGAAATTTCTTACTGAAAAAATGATAGGTATATTTCACGGAATGTATATAATTGAAGCATATGCTCCATCCAACTGCAACAAGTGGACCATAGTCTTTTTTCGGTTGGCGCGATTGCATGGCTCTGATACCAAATTAAAGCATGTGCTCCATCCAACTAAAACCCTAAGCTGATAGTTGAACTGCACATTTATATTTATATTATATTTATGCTCACATATATAACTCCTATCAAATGCGGTCCTAAATGAGTTGAACAAATTTGAAATGGTAGAAGAAAGACATTCTACGGGAGTAAAATAGAAGCCATGGCAAAACTCTCATGCATGCACCATGAGGAGCTTAAGGTGTTTCTAAGCCATCCGTCCACATTGGTCCAAATATTTTATAGATCTGGAACAAACTTTTTTAAAAAAATGACCTGTATATATAAAAACTAAAATTTAAATTTAATAATACTAAAAAATATAATATCACAAAACATGAAATAAGATTAAAAAATTTTAACAATCTTTTAAATACAAAAATAATTGACAAAAAATTTATACGTGCTTTACTCGATACAAAAATAATCATGACACTCATTTTCAACGTTACATTCATTTGGTAAATTATCATGTTCATTTAAAGAACTATTATTTGCTACATTATAATCATCACTCAAATTACCTATACTCTCATTAACATGGTCTCGGCCATTTAAAATTGTTTCAAATTTTCATTAGATGATTCTGATTTTTCAAAAAAATTTATTCATAGCTCATCTTTGTACGTGATTCTATTAACTGCTTTACTTGTTTTTTTTTTCTTTCTTTTTTTACCCCTATAAATGTTTTTTTAAGTAGCACTATATATAAAAAAAAATTTAAAAATTGTGTATAAATAAAGAAACAAAAGCACCTAAATTTTTTCAAAAACTTCTCCAATAGTCGGTAAGTTTTGTTGTAACACAAATTTCAACAGCTTAATAGAATAGATTATGGATGGATAAGACGGTACTCAATAACTCAGGGTAATTATATATAATTATGATTGAAAAATTATATATATTCCATAATGACAGAAACTACTGAGTTCATTATCCAAATAAACATTACATTACTCATTAAAAAGAATTATAGATTTATAGATGTATAAGTGTGACTGGCTGCAGAATTGCACAGGGAAATATAGACTGAAAAAAATAGAATAACAACTTATAAATTACAATGAGAAAAGGTGTAGGATACTAGGATCTAGCAGGCAACGGCTCAAATCGGCAAACAATGATCGACGATCGACAAAGATCGGGGTAAAGGACGATCGACAAAGATCGGGTTAAAGGAATAGAGAATTGATCGAAATTGCGATAGATCGACAAAGATCGAGGTAAAGGAATAGAGAATTGATTGAAATTGCGATAAAAAATTTAGTGATTCTAAATTATTTGATTACGTTTAGATTCTCGGTTTCTTGTACTCCTACGTCAGTTAGGCTTCCATGGCTTCCATCTATTCTAAGTTTAGTTTTGTGTTTTCTATTATAATTATAATACTATTAGGAAAAGAAAGAATTATATATATATATATATATATATAAAATATAGTCATGATCAGGTGCGGCCATGCTCTCCCGTGCGGCCGTGCGGTTCACACCACTCAATGTTACGAAATACACCACTCAATGTTAAGAAACACACCACACAAATATGCACTGTGGTGTGTTTCTTAACATTGTAGTGTGTTTCATTGTGGTGTGTTTCTTAACATTGAGTGGTGTATTTCGTAACATTGAGTGGTGTGTGACCGCACGGCCGCACGGGAGAGCACGGCCGCACCTGAAATTATTTCTATATATATATATATATATATATGGGCCCATTCAAGTATGGGTCCTGAGCGGTCACCCAACGCGACTGGTCCGACCTGTCAGTTTTTAATTTCGTCATGCATAAACAACCAGGAGTGCTGATTAAAAGAAGACTGGGCAACAACATTAGCTTGGGAGTGTAATATTGGGTCTCCCCCCTCCATTAGATGTAAAAAGAATGTTTGATTTTTGCTTTGTTAAGAATCCACATAGATTAAATAAGGGGCAACATATGAGTTTATAAGGCTATGGGTTAGACTAGCTAATTGGTTAGATTCAATTTTTTAGTGTAGTTATAACCTGATTGAGTAACCCTAGCCCAATATTAAATTATAACATACTTCATTTAAATTAAAAATTATGACCTACCCTTAGCTTGTTTCTTAATCAATAATATGTAGTATAAAATTAGAGTAGAAAATAAGACTTCAGATTATATTACACTTTTTTTTACCTATAAACACTATAATAATGAAAAGGAAAGACTTGATTTTTTAAAATTTCTAATTATAGATTTATAGGTAAATAGACTAGGGGTGTAAATGAGCCGAGTGGTTCGCGAGCTGCTCGCGAGCCGCTCGGTCAATACTCGGCTCGAGCTCGGTCAAATTCGAGCTCGAGCGACTCGTTTAATAATCGAGCCAAGCTCGAGCTCTAATGTCTTAGGCTCGTGGCTCGTCGAGCCGCTCGCGAGCCAAATATATATATAATATTATATATATAATATTATATAATATATATATATATATATATATATATATATATATATATATATACATATTTATTGATATATAATATAATATAATATATACATATAAAATTATAGTTTATTTTTAATTGAAACATAAATTTAAAATCAAACATGTTAATTTGAGCTCAAAATCGAACTCGAGTTCAACCCTGATCTCTCGAACTCGAGCTCGCTCGAAAATTGGCGAGCTCGAGCTCGAGCATCAATTCTCGAGCTCGAACTCGAGCCGAGCCTTCCTTAACGAGTTTGAGCTCGAGCCACCCTATGCTCGAGCTCGGCTCGGCACGTTTACACCCCTAAAATAGACTATATAGTCTTTTAATAACATGATATTTGGTCCTTTGAGTTATTAATATTGTAAGGAAATTAGTTCTACATGACGTAAATGTTAAATTTGACTATTAATTGCTCAAAATCATAATTTTGTAAGAAATTTTTTTTTTTTTGTAATATTCTTTTTCCTCATATAATCAATTTTGCAGCATTAATATGTAGAGAAGATTATATTACTAAATAATATAATGGTAAGGGATAGAATATGTCACTGCTTGGTTTGCAAAAAGTAGAGCATATATATTTCAAAAATTGTATTCTAATGTTTAATTGGATTAAGCTATAGAAATGCAATACATATTCAAAAGAAAAAATTACTTTTCCTGAACGCACACATATATGAGAAGTATGGACAAATCATACCCATCGACTTAGGGTAGTAGATCTAATAGTTTAAAATAAAGAAAAATAAGAGAAAAACATGATGAAGTTTCTATAATTACGATTATGCATTTAGAAATACTTGAGAGTGTATTCATAAATAAGTATCAGTACATTTTGAAATTGTTTTCCAAAATGCATTGTCAAAACGTTTCCAAAATGCAATATCAAACATTTTCAAATGTACAATCGTATTTACAAAAATTCACTACTTTTTTCATTAATTTTCAGATTTGATCAACCTAGATTAATGAATCAAGTTTGTCTACACTTATTATCTGGAGGGATTGTTCTCATTCCGATGTATTTCTTTAACCACACATACTATATGGTTTCTCTTGATTGCTTCTAATATGGTTTCTCTTGATTGCTTCTAATTAATTTTCCTCCTTTTTCATTCTTATTAATTCTTTATTTTACTTCAAAATTGATAAGATTTAATACTGATTTTTAATTTCGTTTTTTCATTTTTAATCATCTAAGTACCAAATTTGGTATTTGATTAGGATTAAAAGGCAAATTTACAAACTTATATCGAATTTTGTTAATTTTAAACATAAGAATCAAAAGTGAAAAATAAAAAATAAAAAATAAAGGTTTGCTTGAAAACACAAAATGTTTTTTAAAAATGATTTTTAGAAAATCAATAATTATTTCTCAAAAAATATTTTCATTTTTGTGTTTGACTGGAAGTTAAAAAAAAAACATTTTTTTGGATGAAAGTTTTAAAAAAAAGGAGGGAATTAGCATTTTGTCTCTAAATTAGATTATAATAGCCAATTTTGGCCCCCTTAATTATACATGCGACCTCATTTAGTCCCTAAATTGTTTGTTTGGTAGTCATTTTAGTTATTCACCTCAAATAGTTGTTAAAATCATGCTGTTAAAATTATAGGTGATGGAATGAATGGTAAATATGTAAATTCATCAGTTTTCACCTAAATCACACATCAAATTAGTGGAAAACTGGTTTTAAATCAAAAACATCAGAGAATAACTTTGTTCTCTATGAATTCATTTAAATACTCCTTTACTAATAAAAACAATCTTATAGTTAATTATTTTCAAAATGATTAAGGGAAGCTAAAAAATACTATCTAGTCTACACTAACCTCTTTTCAACTTTACACTACACTGTACTTTATTAAGAAGTGTAGTGGAAAGACATGCTTTTATGTTCATTTTTGTAGTAGTGTTGAGGGCAATGGAATTTTTCAAAATCATGGAGATTACAAGTCTGCACTCACATCTTCTCCTATAAATAGTGTTCCAAGCTTTGAAAAAGTTGATGGTATTGTCAACTTTTTAGCATATATACAAGAAAACCAACTGATGTGCATATTCAAGAGAAAGAAAAAGAAGCTATCAACCTCAATAGCAACTTTGAGCTTCATTGTGAATCATTTAGATTTGTTCATCGTCCATCTTTATCTTTTAGACATACAAAATTACACCATCTTGGTTTGTGGTTGAAGATTTTCTGCTCAAGGCAACTTCGTGGCTGACCCTTGGAGTTGATCTGAGATCAAGTGTTGAAGATTGGAATGGACATCCAAGTCGAAGGAACACTATTATATTGGAGATCAACAGTGCTTTGTGGATACACCGTGTGACCTGTTTCACTTGTATTAGAAACAATACTAGTGAAAGCGTCCTTAGAGTTTAAGGATAAGATTGAAGTAGGTTGTTGTTGAACCACTATAAAAATATCTCTCTCTTGATCTCTTTACTTACACACTTTAATTATCTGCTAGTCGAATTAGAACACACACGAACACACGCATCTAAGTTGTTTTACAATGTCAAACTACGCTACAACTTAAGAAAGACTTCCGCTGCCCATCACTAGCTTAGAGCTAGTGATAAGCTCCGTTTTAAAAATAGTTTTTAAGTTAAAATTTTAAAATTCTATTCCATCCCCCTTATAGACTTTTACGTCCTCGAGACCAACGAACCAGTTTGATCCATATTTTAAATAAACGAGTTAGTTCAATCCAATTTAAATAATAATCAAGTAGATGGGTGGGCAAACTTGTCAACTTGACACCACTTAGAGAGAGATCGATGAGAGAGAGACAGAGGAGAGAGAGATATCAAAGAGAGAGAGAAAATTAAGCATGAGAAAGAGATTTTAAAAATGTCTTGGAGTAAAAAGTTAGGAAGTAACTTTTTGAGTTTCCACACTGGACCTAAGTTCTAGGGTTTTGAAAATTTTTGTTTTGCAAAGGTTTATATATTTTAGATCCTTCGTAACGTTTAATTTCTTGGAGTAAAAAGTTAGGAAGTAACTTTTTGAGTTTCCACACTGGACCTAAGTTCTAGGGTTTGAAAATTTTTGTTTTGCAAAGGTTTATATATTTTAGATCCTTCGTAACGTTTAATTTGGTAAAATAATAATGATGCTAATAAGCAAACGCTATAGATGAATTGTTAATTTCTAACTTATTAGTTAAGTATTTAACCTAGGTTTAATTCTCAGCAACAACATTTTAAATTATTATTATTATTATTTTTTGAAAGCTTTATTATTATTATTATTATTATTATTATTATTATTATTATTATTAGTGAATAGGCCGGCTAACTATATCACAAATTTAGATTTTTTTTGAAACACTCAAGTCTTTTCAATGTAGTATCTATATATCACAAATTTAGTTAAATAAACAAATGTTATAAAGTGTCAAAGACGTTGTGGTCAAGTGGCATAATTCTGACTCTCTTAAATGAAATGTCACATGTTCAAAACAGAGTCATACTCAAAAAAAAATGTTATAAAGTTATAAAAAGAGCGCACGCAATGATATGTGGCAAATTTTAGATAACATGAAAAGAACATACATATGTAATTTTAGAAAGAAAACATAACAAACTTTTTACAAATTTAGTTTAATAGGATTGTTATTTGAAAAGTAAGATTTTATTAAGAAGAAAAAAATAATCTGAAGTTATTGGTACAACTAATACTCTTGTCAGGCTGTTTCAGTTAGGAGTATATAGCTACTGGGACAATAACTATTACTCCATAGCCCATATATATTTTTGTATGATTATATTATTATTGAGTCATCCACAGCCCAAAGGGTACCCTACATGTTAGGTACGATTGATAATAGCATATAACTCACAACTTAATAAGGAAAATTTGTGATTAGATACCACTTAAATTAGTTGTCAATTGTCATTTTTCATGGACTGTATGCCAAAAGAGCAGATGACTCACAAATACTGATAATTGTGAGGCTTGATCTCACTTTTACAAATGATTTATTTATTTATTTTAGAATACAAAAATTTCAGAAATACCTTAATCAGAAGTTGTAAAAATAGTTTCACTCAAACTACACATTCGAATAACAGTCACATTTGAGTACTGACTGTGTGCTTTTCAGTAAATTGAAGAAGTTGTGAAAATGGTCACCAACTACATATATTTAATGCTGTCAATACGGGCCAGCCCGTCACGGGTTGACATATTTATACTTTTGAATGAACATATTTTTTTACTTTAAATAGACATGTCTTTATTGAAGAGTATGCTCAACGTTTTGACCAAAGGCCTTGTGGTCAAGCGGCATGAAGTGATACAACATGTAACACCGAATTTTATCAAAGGAGTTAGATGCTAAGAAGGTGGCGTGTGCGTTGCAGACTGAGACGATTAGTTCAACTTTTGATATACTTATTAAGGATAATAAAGAAGTTTCACCGAATTTTATTAATTAATGAGTTAAGCTTCCAAATCCAGTATTTTACTCCCTCACTCCCATTTTGCTTATCTGATTCGATTAACAATGCTTAATTGTTATTTTTAATTCAATTTTTCATAATATTAAGTTTAGTATTAGTATATATAAAACTTATATATTTAGAAATTATATTTAAAGTACTATTAAACACAAAAAAAAATTCAATTTAAAAATAATAAAAAATTACTAAAGAAAATAAGCAATAAAGAAAGAATTGATTTGATTAATGAATAGTAAACAACAAAATGGGATTGAGGAAGCAATTGTTTGCCTAATCATGTCGCCCATAAAATTGTAAATGGTTACCTGATCATGTCACCCATAAAATTGCTAGGGACGTCATTTTTATATCTAATTGTGAGGAGCGGTTGGGCACCCTTTCTTATTCTTCGACGTGGGAAACCCATACCACTAGCCTAGAATGTCCAATGAGTCATTCTACGGGAGTCGGACTTGGAATCTTGTGGTTACCAAATCAATAGTCTGACCAACTTAATTAGGATTTTTATTGGGCTTTGGCCGAGTTTAGTCCTTACTGGATTCGAGACATGACGTTGTGACTTACCATGGAGGGATGTGGTTAAATGGTTAATGTCCACATACTTATTACCAATTGATTTTAAGTAGGATATGATAATCAGATAACCAAAAACTCTGTGGTTAAACATGTTTGACTTACTGCAGTCACAGGATGAGTAGTCCACTGGAAAATAAGCATAGTGCAGCGTTGAGATCCACCCACTGGGAAATAAGCATAGTGTAGCGTTGAGATCCATCAATTGGTATAAGAGGCGTGCGGCTGGGTTTTTGATCAAACGTTGCGACAGGTGGGCATGAGTGACCCACTGGGAAATAAGCATAGTGTAGCGTTGAGCTCCATCAATTGGTAAGAGGCGTGCGGCTGAGCTTTGTGATCAAACGTTGCGGCAGGTGGGCATGAGTGACCCACTTGGAAGTAAGTATAATGCAACGTTGAAATCCATCAATTGGTATAAGAGGCATGCGGCTGGACTTTGTGATCAAACATTGCGGCAGGTAGGCTGCTAGGCTTTGTGATCAAAAGTTATAGAAAGTGCTGGGAGGGAATTATTGACGTCACAGGATGGGTGACTCAGAGAAGTTAGCATAGCGCATCGCTGAAATCCATCAGTTTTAGCCAAATATATACATTATATTAAATTTTAAGACTACTATAGTACTATACCAACATTGTACCGTATATTTTGATTCCTGAGCTGCAGTGAATTGCCACCTTCAAAATCAAATCACCATCTGATGGGTACCTCTTAAAAGCCATCCTTGTGGCCCATGGTGGAGCTGAAATCAAAGAGCACATATCTACTTTATGTTTTATTAGATTTTAGAAGAACCCACTTGAACAGATCAGAATGTTGGTTGGAGGACCTTCAATAATGGAGCTTTTACCACTCGACAGCAGAATCTGGGACTTTTTTTTTCCCTTAAAGTTGAGACTGTTTAATTACCAGGTGTATTACGTTGTTGCATATAATTGTCTTCATTATCAAGATAATTATTGTGTTTACCGTGAAACGGTTAGGATTTTTTTTTTTTCTTTTGAAAGGAGTTAGGATATTTTTATATAAAGTGATTCAGAAGCTATATTACCCCTCTTACGCAAGTGATGCAAAATAGTATCGTAAACAATTGAATCAGTGTAAGCATGGAATTTTAAAAGGAGGCAAATTATTGCATGGACAGACCAAAAATAAAAAGTACATTATTTTTGTATTGAAGGTACATTATTTTTGTACTGTAGGTACATTATTTGATAGTATATATATCAAATAATGTACTTTCAGTACAAAAATAATGTACCCTAAAATAATGTACCTACAGTACAAAAATAATGTACCTTCATTACAAAAATAATGTACTTTTTATTTTTGGTCCACATAGCTGTGTGGACCATGGTCCATGTAATAATGATTGAAGGTCTACGTAGGCCGGTATGTGTGCTATTGGGTCTGAGTTGATAATTGCTTATCATATTAATTGTTTTAATTTTGTTAGTTCGACTAAGATTTATTTAATTTGGTTAATTAAATGGCTCAATAAATATTTAATTGGTCTAATTACATAGTTAAGAGTAATTGGGTATTGGGTTGCTTGACCTAAAATGATGAAATATTTAATTGAGTTAGACCAGACCATTTGAATTAATTGGGTTGCTTAGCTAATTGGTGGGTTTGACTTGGTATTGGCCCGTTAAGAAAATATGTTGATTAAATAATTTTGAGAATTTTGGATATTTGATATGATTTGAAGATGAGCTGGAACTATGAACCTGGACATGATGATATAATTAATTCAAATGTTTATATTTAATTTGAAGATTATCAAAAAAGATAAAGGTTGTTAGATTTTTCTTTTCTTCACCATGATAAATAATGGCGTCATTTTGGAGGGAAGGGAGCTCTCATAATTTGCATATTGAAACTCTATTAAAATCTCGTCAGGATATTATCTTGAATGCGTCCTGGAAGCCCTCCCTTGAAAATTAAGTTGCATTCAAGCTCTTCATTGAAGAACAAGCTACTTGAGTGTGGAGGCCCTTTAAAAAGGAACTAGGATAGTTCAACATACTTCAGAATCAAATGACTTCTAATATCTAGAGATTGCATCCCTTCCTATTTAATACTTCATTTTATTCTGACACTTTGAATTTGAATACAATTCAAGTTTTCACATTTACAAATTTAACATGCCTAGTCTCATTTCGCTACATACTACCAATCTATCCAAGGACAGAGCTAGAAAATTCATGTTAGGGGGGGGGGGGTTCAAAACTATAACAAAACTGTACAATGCCAATCACCATCACTACTGATTATACATGATATCATTATATATACCATGCATAACTATACTATGTATTATTGATAATAATTTGTAATGGTACTTTATGTAACAATTGGTATCTATGTCAATCGATATTGTATATAATTTTCCATACAACACAAAATACATACAATAATAATCTTGCTTGTCACTCTTTTAACAAATAAAATTTGTCAAGTATTTTGTTGGTAACATTTTTTTTACATAATTAATTGATATTCATTTTACTAATTAACTTAATATTCCAAAATTTGAGGGATGATGACGAAACTTAAAATCACAAATTAAAGAACCAATATAACATTAGTTTTTCTAATTTTAAAACTAATCTTTTGAATTAGCAACCGTACATCCTAAAAGTGTAAATAAATAATAAAAATACATAATAACTAACTAACTAATTAATTAATTGATTTATTTCTTTTTATTTGGAGAATTTGTACTTAAATATATTGGTTGGGATGGGGTGAGTGGGGGGAGGAAAAGAATTCTTATTCCTAATATAATACATAACACAAATATTTATTAAATTTTTTCGGATTTAGGGGGGCGGGTGGGGAGGGGGGGGGAAGCCCCATACCCACCCACGTACCTCTGTCCCTAATGGCATCAAACAACCACATGTTCAAAATGATCTATGCCCAAGCTACTAGCTCAAAGTTTGCACCTGCCACTAGCTCTACTCAGAAAATGCAAAACTTGCTGCCTAGGAGCCGTGCAAAGAGCTTGTGGTGCAACTGCCTAAACCCCATTTCATAGTTCGAAAGATCATTCAAAGACTTGAGGGGCTAACTACCATGTCAAAGGTAACTACTCATGCTAGATGTTCACCCTATCCCAAGGGAGCTACTACTTAATAGTAGTAGTCTGAGTTCCTTGAAAGGGAACATTGTTAGCAGGAGTTCAAACTCCACACCCCCTTCATATCCACTATGGAAGATTACTCCTGAATGGACGCGTGTTTAGATTATCATGCCTTCCATGACGACGACCATGACATTTGTGGAAGAACAATTAGCTAGCATAGCTAAGACTCTTGAAGGAATAATTTTCCTCCTTCAAAATCAATAGAAATGGATTAATGTCCTTGATGATAGAATAAGAAGCATAATGGAGGGGAAAGGAAATCGTGGTCTACGAAAGAAGCTTGAGGGTCAAGAAGAGGTTACTCCATAATCACCAACTCCTATCAAGCTTGCAGTGATATTGGAAGAAGCTACTTTCCATCCACCAGCAACTAAGAAAAGCATATAAGTCACCTGTAACGTGATACTAGTGGATCAGTTGAAGGACTACCTCATGGGGGCTATCAAAGGAAAGTTAGATGAAGGCCATCTCTCATATATCTATGCCAAGCTTTACACCCAAAGCATTGAAGAGTTCAAGATGCCCTTCAGTTATCAACCTCCTAAATTCCAACAGTCTGACGATAAGGGTAACCCTTGGCAACATGTTGCCCACTTTGTGGAAACTTGCAATGACACAAAGACTTATGGTGACCTATTAGTAAAAGAGTTTGCCTGCTTTTTGAAGAACAATACTTTTGATTGGTATACGGGCCTCGAGTCTGGTTGCATCGATAGTTTACATGATATGAAGCGTAAGTTCTTGACTCACTTCTATAATACAAGGTGAATGGTAAGCTTCTTGGATCTTATCATTACCTGTCAGTGGAAGGGTGAGCATTCTGTAGCCTGCACTGAAAGATGCACGACTATGCATCAATGGTTGTCACCCGCACTTCAGTGTTCTTCTACAAAGACATAAAATCGTCCCATCTAGTAAATCTCTCTTTGTAGGTGATATTTNCCTGCCACTAGCTCTACTCAGAAAATGCAAAACTTGCTGCCTAGGAGCCGTGCAAAGAGCTTGTGGTGCAACTGCCTAAACCCCATTTCATAGTTCGAAAGATCATTCAAAGACTTGAGGGGCTAACTACCATGTCAAAGGTAACTACTCATGCTAGATGTTCACCCTATCCCAAGGGAGCTACTACTTAATAGTAGTAGTCTGAGTTCCTTGAAAGGGAACATTGTTAGCAGGAGTTCAAACTCCACACCCCCTTCATATCCACTATGGAAGATTACTCCTGAATGGACGCGTGTTTAGATTATCATGCCTTCCATGACGACGACCATGACATTTGTGGAAGAACAATTAGCTAGCATAGCTAAGACTCTTGAAGGAATAATTTTCCTCCTTCAAAATCAATAGAAATGGATTAATGTCCTTGATCTACGAAAGAAGCTTGAGGGTCAAGAAGAGGTTACTCCATAATCACCAACTCCTATCAAGCTTGCAGTGATATTGGAAGAAGCTACTTTCCATCCACCAGCAACTAAGAAAAGCATATAAGTCACCTGTAACGTGATACTAGTGGATCAGTTGAAGGACTACCTCATGGGGGCTATCAAAGGAAAGTTAGATGAAGGCCATCTCTCATATATCTATGCCAAGCTTTACACCCAAAGCATTGAAGAGTTCAAGATGCCCTTCAGTTATCAACCTCCTAAATTCCAACAGTCTGACGATAAGGGTAACCCTTGGCAACATGTTGCCCACTTTGTGGAAACTTGCAATGACACAAAGACTTATGGTGACCTATTAGTAAAAGAGTTTGCCTGCTTTTTGAAGAACAATACTTTTGATTGGTATACGGGCCTCGAGTCTGGTTGCATCGATAGTTTACATGATATGAAGCGTAAGTTCTTGACTCACTTCTATAATACAAGGTGAATGGTAAGCTTCTTGGATCTTATCATTACCTGTCAGTGGAAGGGTGAGCATTCTGTAGCCTGCACTGAAAGATGCACGACTATGCATCAATGGTTGTCACCCGCACTTCAGTGTTCTTCTACAAAGACATAAAATCGTCCCATCTAGTAAATCTCTCTTTGTAGGTGATATTTCTTCATGCCTGTCATGAGATTTAACCTTGGCTAGTCGTAGAATAAAAAAGTATTCAGTGGAGTGTGATCTAAAGTATGTTGGTGTGTACATATCAACTGATTTGGTGTCCAATATATACTTCCACACGGTGAAGTTGTTTGGCGCCCTATATATGGAATGTGCCAATGTGGTTGCTAAGTAGTTGGTAATAATGCATGTGTCTACTACAAGATGGGATTTCTCTTAAATGTTTCATGGTAGTAGTGTGATCGTGTGGTACACAAAGAGTGATTCTAAGATCCATCATGCTAGATATATGCTTGCATTGCACAATTTGATGCGCTATATCCTGCACAAGGATTCACTCACTACAAGAAAGTGGTGCAACAAAGTAGGTGGCATTGTGCATTTGTATGTTTAACTAGTGGTGCATAGCATACCTTAGCGCTTATCTCTAATACCCTTTTTTTCTCTCTCTTCGTCCGTCTTTGGAGTCTCTACCTCGTTCATTTTCTCTATGGGATGTTCACTATGTATTTTCTTGTTATATCATTGATATCTTTCCACTCATAGCGTGACACTCCGAAAAATTTAATTAAAAATTTACTTCGTATAATTATTTTCAAATTTAAATTTTTTTATTATATTCATTTTCGAGATAAATTAAATAGGGTTAAATANCCTGCCACTAGCTCTACTCAGAAAATGCAAAACTTGCTGCCTAGGAGCCGTGCAAAGAGCTTGTGGTGCAACTGCCTAAACCCCATTTCATAGTTCGAAAGATCATTCAAAGACTTGAGGGGCTAACTACCATGTCAAAGGTAACTACTCATGCTAGATGTTCACCCTATCCCAAGGGAGCTACTACTTAATAGTAGTAGTCTGAGTTCCTTGAAAGGGAACATTGTTAGCAGGAGTTCAAACTCCACACCCCCTTCATATCCACTATGGAAGATTACTCCTGAATGGACGCGTGTTTAGATTATCATGCCTTCCATGACGACGACCATGACATTTGTGGAAGAACAATTAGCTAGCATAGCTAAGACTCTTGAAGGAATAATTTTCCTCCTTCAAAATCAATAGAAATGGATTAATGTCCTTGATGATAGAATAAGAAGCATAATGGAGGGGAAAGGAAATCGTGGTCTACGAAAGAAGCTTGAGGGTCAAGAAGAGGTTACTCCATAATCACCAACTCCTATCAAGCTTGCAGTGATATTGGAAGAAGCTACTTTCCATCCACCAGCAACTAAGAAAAGCATATAAGTCACCTGTAACGTGATACTAGTGGATCAGTTGAAGGACTACCTCATGGGGGCTATCAAAGGAAAGTTAGATGAAGGCCATCTCTCATATATCTATGCCAAGCTTTACACCCAAAGCATTGAAGAGTTCAAGATGCCCTTCAGTTATCAACCTCCTAAATTCCAACAGTCTGACGATAAGGGTAACCCTTGGCAACATGTTGCCCACTTTGTGGAAACTTGCAATGACACAAAGACTTATGGTGACCTATTAGTAAAAGAGTTTGCCTGCTTTTTGAAGAACAATACTTTTGATTGGTATACGGGCCTCGAGTCTGGTTGCATCGATAGTTTACATGATATGAAGCGTAAGTTCTTGACTCACTTCTATAATACAAGGTGAATGGTAAGCTTCTTGGAGCTTATCATTACCTGTCAGTGGAAGGGTGAGCATTCTGTAGCCTGCACTGAAAGATGCACGACTATGCATCAATGGTTGTCACCCGCACTTCAGTGTTCTTCTACAAAGACATAAAATCGTCCCATCTAGTAAATCTCTCTTTGTAGGTGATATTTCTTCATGCCTGTCATGAGATTTAACCTTGGCTAGTCGTAGAATAAAAAAGTATTCAGTGGAGTGTGATCTAAAGTATGTTGGTGTGTACATATCAACTGATTTGGTGTCCAATATATACTTCCACACGGTGAAGTTGTTTGGCGCCCTATATATGGAATGTGCCAATGTGGTTGCTAAGTAGTTGGTAATAATGCATGTGTCTACTACAAGATGGGATTTCTCTTAAATGTTTCATGGTAGTAGTGTGATCGTGTGGTACACAAAGAGTGATTCTAAGATCCATCATGCTAGATATATGCTTGCATTGCACAATTTGATGCGCTATATCCTGCACAAGGATTCACTCACTACAAGAAAGTGGTGCAACAAAGTAGGTGGCATTGTGCATTTGTATGTTTAACTAGTGGTGCATAGCATACCTTAGCGCTTATCTCTAATACCCTTTTTTTCTCTCTCTTCGTCCGTCTTTGGAGTCTCTACCTCGTTCATTTTCTCTATGGGATGTTCACTATGTATTTTCTTGTTATATCATTGATATCTTTCCACTCATAGCGTGACACTCCGAAAAATTTAATTAAAAATTTACTTCGTATAATTATTTTCAAATTTAAATTTTTTTATTATATTCATTTTCGAGATAAATTAAATAGGGTTAAATAAATTAATTATTTTCTCCACAAAATCTCAATTCCATTTAAACTTAGTCCATCTTTATAATGCCTATAGTTATTTTAAATTCTTGGACTTAATGTCCAAACTAGACCCATCTTTGTATTATAATATTTTGGACCTTATAAGTTCTAGCCCAAAGACTATAATCCTAGTCTTATAATAAAATAAATTTCAAGCCCAATCTTTATAATAATTTTTCAAACCCTACTATCCCTAAAATCAGAGATGGAGGGCAATTTATATTGTGGATCACGGTGCATAATGCATTGTGCACTCCGTACCAAAATGAGTTCTGTGTATTATAGGTAATCGTTCTGTGTATTCTAAGCAATCATTCTGTGTATTCTAGGCAACCGTTTTATGTATTCATGTTAGTAACACATGTTGTGATGTGTTTGTGCATTCGAATGTTTATGAGGATGAGTTCTGTGTATTTTGTGTTAATATTCTGTGTATTCATGTTATTAACACAGGTTAGGAGATTCTGTGTATGCATTGTACACCCCGTACCAAAATGTTAGGAGATGAGTTCTGTGTATTCTAGGTAATCGTTCTGTGTATTCTATGCAACCGTTCTGTGTATTCCTGTTAGTAACATATGCTGTGATGTGTTTGTGCATTCGAATGTTAGGAGGATGAGTTCAATCTGTGTATTTTGTGTCAATATTCTGTGTATTCTGGGCAAATGTTCTGTGTATTCATGTTAGTAACACATGTTGTGATGAGTTTGTGCATTCGAAACGACGTCGTTTCGATGCTAGTGGACGCGGATGCGGACGCGAATGACTCCAGGGAATTCATTATCTATAATACACATAATCATTATCTAGAATACACAGAACAGTTGCCTATAATACACAAAATGATTACCTAGAATACACAGAATGCTTGCCTAGAATACACAGAACTCATCTCCTTACAGGGTGCACAATGCATTGTGCACCCTGGTCTATGGTATAACGATCCGAGACGGAGCTACAATGCGGGCAGCTGCCCCCACTCATCCCACCCTTCCCCATAAATAGCCTTTGTGTGTGTGTGTGTGTGTGTGTGTGTATATATATGATTGTTGTTAAAAAATTAGTTGTATATCAGTGTGTGTGTATATATATTTTTTTAAAAAAAGGTACTTGCGACACTTATTTCGAAAGAAGTGTCGTGGATACCCTTTAGTTATTAAAAAAAAAAAAAATCCATGACACAGGGACAAAAGTCACAAAAAATTAAACTTTTGCTTTTCCAGTTTTCCGCAACACCACATCCGCTACACCACATCCGCCCCATACCCACCCACGTACCTCTGTCCCTAATGGCATCAAACAACCACATGTTCAAAATGATCTATGCCCAAGCTACTAGCTCAAAGTTTGCACCTGCCACTAGCTCTACTCAGAAAATGCAAAACTTGCTGCCTAGGAGCCGTGCAAAGAGCTTGTGGTGCAACTGCCTAAACCCCATTTCATAGTTCGAAAGATCATTCAAAGACTTGAGGGGCTAACTACCATGTCAAAGGTAACTACTCATGCTAGATGTTCACCCTATCCCAAGGGAGCTACTACTTAATAGTAGTAGTCTGAGTTCCTTGAAAGGGAACATTGTTAGCAGGAGTTCAAACTCCACACCCCCTTCATATCCACTATGGAAGATTACTCCTGAATGGACGCGTGTTTAGATTATCATGCCTTCCATGACGACGACCATGACATTTGTGGAAGAACAATTAGCTAGCATAGCTAAGACTCTTGAAGGAATAATTTTCCTCCTTCAAAATCAATAGAAATGGATTAATGTCCTTGATGATAGAATAAGAAGCATAATGGAGGGGAAAGGAAATCGTGGTCTACGAAAGAAGCTTGAGGGTCAAGAAGAGGTTACTCCATAATCACCAACTCCTGTCAAGCTTGCAGTGATATTGGAAGAAGCTACTTTCCATCCACCAGCAACTAAGAAAAGCATATAAGTCACATGTAACGTGATACTAGTGGATCAGTTGAAGGACTACCTCATGGGGGCTATCAAAGGAAAGTTAGATGAAGGCCATCTCTCATATATCTATGCCAAGCTTTACACCCAAAGCATTGAAGAGTTCAAGATGCCCTTCAGTTATCAACCTCCTAAATTCCAACAGTCTGACGATAAGGGTAACCCTTGGCAACATGTTGCCCACTTTGTGGAAACTTGCAATGACACAAAGACTTATGGTGACCTATTAGTAAAAGAGTTTGCCTGCTTTTTGAAGAACAATACTTTTGATTGGTATACGGGCCTCGAGTCTGGTTGCATCGATAGTTTACATGATATGAAGCGTAAGTTCTTGACTCACTTCTATAATACAAGGTGAATGGTAAGCTTCTTGGATCTTATCATTACCTGTCAGTGGAAGGGTGAGCATTCTGTAGCCTGCACTGAAAGATGCACGACTATGCATCAATGGTTGTCACCCGCACTTCAGTGTTCTTCTACAAAGACATAAAATCGTCCCATCTAGTAAATCTCTCTTTGTAGGTGATATTTCTTCATGCCTGTCATGAGATTTAACCTTGGCTAGTCGTAGAATAAAAAAGTATTCAGTGGAGTGTGATCTAAAGTATGTTGGTGTGTACATATCAACTGATTTGGTGTCCAATATATACTTCCACACGGTGAAGTTGTTTGGCGCCCTATATATGGAATGTGCCAATGTGGTTGCTAAGTAGTTGGTAATAATGCATGTGTCTACTACAAGATGGGATTTCTCTTAAATGTTTCATGGTAGTAGTGTGATCGTGTGGTACACAAAGAGTGATTCTAAGATCCATCATGCTAGATATATGCTTGCATTGCACAATTTGATGCGCTATATCCTGCACAAGGATTCACTCACTACAAGAAAGTGGTGCAACAAAGTAGGTGGCATTGTGCATTTGTATGTTTAACTAGTGGTGCATAGCATACCTTAGCGCTTATCTCTAATACCCTTTTTTTCTCTCTCTTCGTCCGTCTTTGGAGTCTCTACCTCGTTCATTTTCTCTATGGGATGTTCACTATGTATTTTCTTGTTATATCATTGATATCTTTCCACTCATAGCGTGACACTCCGAAAAATTTAATTAAAAATTTACTTCGTATAATTATTTTCAAATTTAAATTTTTTTATTATATTCATTTTCGAGATAAATTAAATAGGGTTAAATAAATTAATTATTTTCTCCACAAAATCTCAATTCCATTTAAACTTAGTCCATCTTTATAATGCCTATAGTTATTTTAAATTCTTGGACTTAATGTCCAAACTAGACCCATCTTTGTATTATAATATTTTGGACCTTATAAGTTCTAGCCCAAAGACTATAATCCTAGTCTTATAATAAAATAAATTTCAAGCCCAATCTTTATAATAATTTTTCAAACCCTACTATCCCTAAAATCAGAGATGGAGGGCAATTTATATTGTGGATCACGGTGCATAATGCATTGTGCACTCCGTACCAAAATGAGTTCTGTGTATTATAGGTAATCGTTCTGTGTATTCTAAGCAATCATTCTGTGTATTCTAGGCAACCGTTTTATGTATTCATGTTAGTAACACATGTTGTGATGTGTTTGTGCATTCGAATGTTTATGAGGATGAGTTCTGTGTATTTTGTGTTAATATTCTGTGTATTCATGTTATTAACACAGGTTAGGAGATTCTGTGTATGCATTGTACACCCCGTACCAAAATGTTAGGAGATGAGTTCTGTGTATTCTAGGTAATCGTTCTGTGTATTCTATGCAACCGTTCTGTGTATTCCTGTTAGTAACATATGCTGTGATGTGTTTGTGCATTCGAATGTTAGGAGGATGAGTTCAATCTGTGTATTTTGTGTCAATATTCTGTGTATTCTGGGCAAATGTTCTGTGTATTCATGTTAGTAACACATGTTGTGATGAGTTTGTGCATTCGAAACGACGTCGTTTCGATGCTAGTGGACGCGGATGCGGACGCGAATGACTCCAGGGAATTCATTATCTATAATACACATAATCATTATCTAGAATACACAGAACAGTTGCCTATAATACACAAAATGATTACCTAGAATACACAGAATGCTTGCCTAGAATACACAGAACTCATCTCCTTACAGGGTGCACAATGCATTGTGCACCCTGGTCTATGGTATAACGATCCGAGACGGAGCTACAATGCGGGCAGCTGCCCCCACTCATCCCACCCTTCCCCATAAATAGCCTTTGTGTGTGTGTGTGTGTGTGTGTGTGTATATATATGATTGTTGTTAAAAAATTAGTTGTATATCAGTGTGTGTGTATATATATTTTTTTAAAAAAAGGTACTTGCGACACTTATTTCGAAAGAAGTGTCGTGGATACCCTTTAGTTATTAAAAAAAAAAAAAATCCATGACACAGGGACAAAAGTCACAAAAAATTAAACTTTTGCTTTTCCAGTTTTCCGCAACACCACATCCGCTACACCACATCCGCCCCATACCCACCCACGTACCTCTGTCCCTAATGGCATCAAACAACCACATGTTCAAAATGATCTATGCCCAAGCTACTAGCTCAAAGTTTGCACCTGCCACTAGCTCTACTCAGAAAATGCAAAACTTGCTGCCTAGGAGCCGTGCAAAGAGCTTGTGGTGCAACTGCCTAAACCCCATTTCATAGTTCGAAAGATCATTCAAAGACTTGAGGGGCTAACTACCATGTCAAAGGTAACTACTCATGCTAGATGTTCACCCTATCCCAAGGGAGCTACTACTTAATAGTAGTAGTCTGAGTTCCTTGAAAGAAGTGTCGTGGATACCCTTTAGTTATTAAAAAAAAAAAATCCATGACACAGGGACAAAAGTCACAAAAAATTAAACTTTTGCTTTTCCAGTTTTCCGCAACACCACATCCGCTACACTTATACAAGTGTAGCGGATACCCTTGTACAAATGTACTGGATGTGCAATTCTGTACTAGTGGACTTTCAGGTATAAGAATCATGCTCCACCGCTTGGAATTCTCATTTTATTTATACTATTAGCTATGGTCCTATGGATGCCTACTTAGTTATCAAAATTATGAATTAAATGATGGAGCAAAATTGAGAGTTTAATTCGTGCACTAGAGATATAAATGTGTAGTTATATAGGATTTAATTATAACTAATATTCTTCGTTGCTTTTAGGTGTGACAACTTGATGGCTGACTTAGATTAGGATTGGGTGTGAGGTTAAAAACGGATCGTCATTAATATAGTCATGATTTTAATTGCTTTAATTAAAATTAGAACTAAAAGTGATCACTTGATTTCAAGGAATCTGATTCCTAATTGACTCGGATTTTCCCAAGTCAAAACTTCATCAAACATAGGATATTTTTCCAAACACCCTCTTATTGGCTAGGTTTAAAATTGAACATTCTTGCCTACCAAACACCCTCTTATTGGCTAGGTTTAAAATTGAACATTCTTGCCTACCAAACACCCTCTTATTGGCTAGGTTTAAAATATGAAAAATTATGCTTTCACTCTCTCTATAGTCTATAGACTATATGAACATTAACATATAAGACTATTTTTATCTTTGCAATTCTCTTTTACTTTTAAAATCACTAATATTTGACTATTTATCATTACTACTATTTTTCTACATCCTTATAGTTCTAACTTACTATCAAAATATAATAATAATAATAATAATAATAATAATAATAATAATAATAATAATAATAATAATAATAATTATTATTATTATTATTATTATTATTATTATTATTATTATTATTTATTTATTTATTTATTTATTTATTTTTGTTGTTAAAATAAAAGTAGACAATGCATGTTTGCAAAAGAAAAAAAAATACAAATAAATAGTATTTGAGATTCTTTCAACATTTGAAAGATTGCTAATACTTGTTGAGTTAAAAAAATAATAATAATCTAATTAAATCCACATGGTTTGCCATATAAAAGGATAATCAATTGTAATGTATAAATAAATTCTACGTTAACACAGTAACCACAAAGGTCCCATGGTCTAGTGGTTAGGACATTGGACTCTGAATCCAGTAACCTGAGTTCAAATCTCGGTGGGACCTCTTTTTTTAGTTTTGTTAATACAATCTTATTAATGTAATTCTCTTTGACTACTTTGTTTTCGCAATCTAATTAATGTAATTCTCTTTGACTACTTTTGTTTTCACAATCTAATAGTTGTATTTCCCTTTGACGAATAAATATTTATTGTAAGTACATATTTTAGGATATAAATTACCCTTGTGGATGGAAGGACTTATTAATATAATTGTATTTCAATTTTATTTACTATACAATGTACAATAATATCTTTTGACAATTAAAATATATTCAGAGCACAAAATAAACACTGCAACTAAACAAGGTTGCAAAACATTGTTTGATGCTGCGTTTCACATATATTTCCTTGTTTATTTATATATATGATTAAAGTAAGCAAAATATCCGTAAGATTGTTCTATATTTTCTTTTGTTGTGTCCTTATAAATCACATATGTTGCATTTCTTTTCGTCTTCTTTTCTATCAAGTATAGTAGACTTATTTGCTTCAACCTCAGTTGGATCTCTCCATATTTTTTTAGAGTTAATACCGAATATAGTCATAGACTATAGTGGTCTTACTCAATTTAGTTCTAAGTGACTTTTTGTACTCTACTTAGTCCTTGACTTTAATGTTTTTACACACTTTAGTCCTTTGTTAATAATTCTGTTTATTAGCGGTTAATAATAAGGTTAACACGGTAATTTCATTTGCCTTTTATTTTTTTTAATCAAACCAATTAATAATATCTTTCCTAATCTCTCTCTATCTCCTCAATCATCTGCGAATACAATTCCCTCCTCTCCCTCCCCCTCCATCTTCTCTCCCGATACAATTCACCCTCCCTTCCTTAAGCCCTAGAAACGCACAACAAACTCATCGGAAGCAAATACAGATCAAACTCACTGGAAGCAATGATACGACAAACTCACCAGAAGCACAAGCACGCCAGCAATTGTTGAACCTTGTTACCCATTGCTGGCATTGGGAACAATTGAGCAAACATAGAACTTGAAGCAACACACCATGGAGGATTCAAGGTGAAGAATTGGAAACAAAGGCATGGCAAAATACGGTACTCACAAAAATGTTGTTGGTAGTTTATTTATTTATTTTTTTTTATATTTAACTCAGTTCTTAATGGCTGTAAGATTGAATCAAGCTTCAAATCTGTTTGATGTTATGGCTTATGATTTGGTTTGAAGTTTTGACTTAATTATGTTGGATGCCTGAGTATTGAAATTTTTTCTCTTTGATACTACGTACATGAACACAATGCTAACTGCATGAGTTTTGATTCATTAGTGTTAATGCTAATTGCTAATTATTTGCTAATAGCTTTATGTTATTTGTTAATGAACAGAATGCTAACTGTTTGGATTCATTGGATTCATTTGAAAAATGCTTATGTTTGGTTTCATTAGATTCATTTGAAATTAACTAATTATTTGGTAACTGTGTTTGCTTTATGTTACAATTTAGTATGCAATTTGCTTTGTCTTTAGTATGTAATTATGTAAATATATATATATATTAATTAGAGTGTTAACGATAAGCATAAATTAATCACATATTTTACTACAATTGATGGCTCTAACTTTTGTCTACTAAACAGACTCTTATTAGCTAGGTTTAAAATATGAAAAATTATGCTTTCATTCTCTTTATAATAACATAGGGATATAAAAAGTACACAATGTTTAGTGTTTACAAAAAAAAAAAAAAAGAAAAAAAAATTTCTGACGTTACCAAATGATATATGGAAAGCTCGCAACAAGAGAATTTTTTATCGTATTTCTCCCACGCCGAATGATATAGTTCGCAGGGCTGAGTCAACGGCTAAGGAATCTTTCCTCATTGGTTATCGTAAGAAACCTGAGCCGAGGGGGAGGATGGATTGGGTCTTTTGGTCTCGCTCGAGTAATGGTTGGATTAAAATCAACACCGATGGTTCCTTTAAGAAAAGTACCGACCTCGCAAGCGCAGGAGGTTTGGCGCATGACCACTATGGGATTGGCTGTTTGGGTTCATTACTAAAATTGATGTTACTAATAGCTTTGTCTCAGAGCTGTGGAGCCTAAGGGAGAGTCTACGGTGGGCTAATAAAGCTAAGGGTTTTAGGAGAGTGATTTTGGAATTGGATTCGAAATCAGTTGTCTCCCTTTTGAAGGGTGACCTTGAAGATCATGGGTGTTCCTCTACTCTGGTTAAGGATTGTTGTTCCTTTTGGGGGGTTTTGAGCACTTGACTCTTCAACATATTCTTAGAGAAGGGAACAAATGTTAGATCATCATGCGAACATAAGGCAATTAGGGGAATGGGGCACGGTCGTTTTGGACTAGCCTCCCACCAGTATTGAAGTTCTTCTTGCAGTGGAAGCAGTTGCGGTGCTAGCAGCATTAGAGTTTGGTAGTTTTATCTCCCGTCTTTGACGAGTTAATCCCACCAAAAAAAAAAACAAAAGAACAAAAAAGTACAGATAAATAGTACTCCATCTATCCCATTTTATATGTCATACTCACTACCCATTGGTTAAACTAACTCTTTTGTCTTTGTTTATTTTATTTAGATTTTTTTTTTAAATTTAATTTTTTGTGTTTAATAGTACTTTTAGTCTAGTTTCTAAATATATAAATTTTGTATATTAATACTAAACTTAATATTATAAAAAATTAGATTAAAAATAACTTCAGTCAAGTTTTGTTAACTGAACCAGGCACATAAAAATTGGACGAAGTGAGTATTTACCATTCTTTCAACAAAAGATTGCAAATAGTTGTTGAATTAAAAAAAAAAAAAACAATTAAATCCACCTGGCTTGCCAGATAACATTGCAAAGGGTATCTATTCCAATTTGGATAAAATTAACCTAAGAGTTGCCGTGGTAACCACTAATCAGAGAGGTCCCATGGTCTAGTGGTTAGGACATTGGACTCTGAATCCAGTAACCCGAGTTCAAATCTCGGTGGGACCTCAGTGCTTTTATTAATTTTACGTAGAGTATCTAACTTATTACCGCAAAAACACATAAATACAACTGAATATTTTTCATTTTCTACGTCTTTGAGCTTGAATAGCTGCAGTATTAATTGCTTAGAATCGGTTTTTGAATGAATGTTATAGCAGTAACGAAAGCAAAACTTTATTTCCTTATACCGCTACATTTCAAGAGGCACTGTCTAGCACAGGATGTTGGGCATGATCCTTTAGGCCTCCGCCCAACACGGATCGAACGCTAGCTTGTAGTCATGACACAACTTTATTTCCTTATACGGTCACATTTTCGAGAGACATGATGCTGAACTTGACCCATCAACCCTCCATGCACCTAACAATCTGTTAGGAATCTGGTGCTGGACTAGACCTCCACGGGCCTCTGCCCAAAAATGTCTTTCCCTCCTGGCTCCTGCAATTGATGCATATATATGAGAGGGAAGAATCAAGAATGATGTATGAGTTAAGGGGATGCAATCAATTATGTTTGGTGGAAGAAGGAATTCTTCATGGTATGCATCATTCACACATATGGTGAATATAATGCAGAAAAGTCACAAAAATCTCTCTGCTGGAAGAGAGTTAGAAGCTAAATGCTAAGAATGGTTTTACATCTTTTTAGGTGAGTACTAATTAACTCCCAAAATATAATAATTAAACCCTTATATGGTCTTACCAGAATTATAAATCACTTCATATTTCTTGCTTCTAGTGTTTCTTTTCTCATCTGTCCTGCCATTTTTGTATTTCTGCCACAATTCCCATTCAACATGGGTGAAGAGTAAAGCAAAGATCTCCAAAATAAAATATTCTTACACTTGAAGCTATGGTGATGGAGAAAACTGCAATACCACCTTTAATCTACTTTCAAGCCAAGCCATATAGCCCACTAAATCCTCCATTTTCACTACTAATCCATGCATATAAATTAACACTCAATGCCTTCATCTGATTATGCAAATTAATAAGCAACAGAACACACAGAAAAAGCTAAGCCAAGACTCCATTAAATCATGGCCAAAATACTACTTATCATGTTCTTTCTTGTTTTTCCTCTGGTAACTGCAGAGAAGTATTTATTTGAAGAGATTGATTTTCTTCGAGATCTTGACGAATGGGAGCCCGAAGAGGGAGACGACGAACTTGATCTGATCGACCTCCCATCGTGGACGGCTGGTCGTGGACACAAGGTTCTTGTCAATGTGGATAGCTTTGGTGCAGTTGGTGATGGAGTTTCAGATGATACTAAGGTAATTTATCTTCTTGTTTGTAATGCAGATTGATTGCTTTGTTGTTTGTTTAACATTTAGAATGTCTTGGCCAATTAATTCATCAGTTAGTTAATGCAAAGCAGTGATTGGTAGTGCTCAGAATTGTCAAAAATGCTGTATGTTAAGCTATCCCAAGTGTTGGGCGGAGACTGATAAAGAGTCAAATTGGTGGCTAGGGGATTTTTGGGTGGAGGCTGGTGAAGGGCCAAGTCCAGCACCCTGCCTCTCGAAAATGTGGTGGCAGTATATAAAGAAATAAAATTGAGTATTTGCTACTAGCTATAGCTTTTGACGCAGTGATAAGTGCTTGATCCTAACACTAAGCTAAGTTATCTTTTGTTCTATAAACTTTTGGTGTCAACAATCTACCAGGCCTTTGAAGATGCATGGAAACAGGCTTGCTCTACGCGAAGATCGGTCTTCTTGGTTCCAGCAGGTCGCCGTTACCTAGTCAATGCAACAAGATTTAGAGGCCCTTGTGCTGGCAATTTAGTAGTCCAGGTTCTTACATTTTAGAAGTTACTTCAAATTAACTGTCAAGCATATATAATATATAAGTATAAATGTGCAGTTAAACTATAAGCCTAATCTAGACGTTTAGTTGAGATAGAGCACATGCCATTCTCAACCATATATACAGACTAATGAAATTGTTGATGGTATTGTTGGGAACAGATTGATGGAACAATAATAGCACCAGATGAGCCTAAAAATTGGGATCCAAATAACCCAAGGATTTGGCTTGCTTTTCTAAATTTGACTGGAGTTTCTTTCCAAGGAAAGGGAGTAATTGATGGGTCAGGAAGCAAATGGTGGGCTGCATCTTGCAAGAAGAATAAATCCAATGTAAGTTTCATGTATCCACCCACATATTTACTATTTAGGGCTGGCAATGGGTCCAGTTGGATCGTGGAGGATTACATCCATCACCTAATTCACCTTATATTTTTTTGGAATAAGGGTCAAATAGGCCACCGAACTACACACGAAACTGCAATTAGGCCATCGAACTCAAAAACAATGCAATTGGGTCCCTGGGGTCCCTGAACTACACAAATTCATGCAAATTAATCCAAAGTGACTTGTTGACTTGATCTTCGGGTTACCAACTTTAAAAATAATATTTTAAAATAATTTTAAATAAATAAATAAATTAATTTTTTTTTTAAAAAAAAAACAACAAACAGGAACAAGTCAATTGGGTCCTTTTTTAATTTTTAATTTTAAATTTAATTTTAATTAAGTATTTTATTTAAAATTATTTTAAAATATTATTTTTTAAGTTGGTAACCGGAAGATCAAGTCAAACAAGTCATTTTGGGTTAATTTGCATGGATTTGTGTAGTTCAAGGGCCCAATTACATTGTTTTTTAGTTCAATGGCCTAATTGCAGTTTCGTGTGTAGTTCAGTGGCCTATTTGACCTTTATTCCTATTTTTTTATTCATTTTTACCCTTAACTCATATCGGATGGACTTTTTCAAAATATACCATTGACCAACCGGGTGCAAGTACTCACTACGAGTACTTATCATTTATTATATTTCAAAGTATTAAATTTTTTTAAATAATATTTAAATTACTTATAATAAAATTAACTAGTTAATTATACTAAAACATAAAATAATATAAATATTCTGTTTACAAAAAAAAAAAATATTCAAATATAATAACTAAATTGTTACTTAAAAAAACATATTAGTTTAGAATTAAATAGTAAAAAGTTGGTAAAAAATTATAAATACTTCTATAATTTACTACTTTTTTTTTTTTTTAAATCCATCCCGACAGTTTAATATTTTAAGACCCATCACCTACTCATTATCACGAAAAAAATAAAAAAATTAATAAAATCAATGCGAAGTGAATTCAAGTGGATATCCTGGATTGAAATTTTCATCCCTACACATTCTTGTTTTGAATTTAGAATGAAGAACATTATCTTTGACTTTAATATTATGTTACCTGCCATTCTCATTCAATTCATTTTTCTTTTACTTTTTTGAACAGCCTTGCAAAGGAGCACCAACTGTAAGAACGAGTCTTCAATTCCCCCCATGAAAGCATGGGTTTTAGGATTATTAAAAGATTCCAATGATGATGTTGAGCAGAGAATTGAACATATATAATTGCAGGCATTTACTATAGATTCAAGTTCTGCTATAAAAGTGAAGGGCATTACCATTCAAAATAGCCAACAGATGCACTTCACAATTTCGCGGTCCGACTCCGTACGTGTGTATGGTGTTCGAGTTTCTGCTCCCGAAGATAGTCCCAATACTGATGGAATTCATATCGCAGAATCAACAAATGTTGTCCTGCAAGGCTGCAAAATTGGAACAGGCCTGTCATCTTCTATGCCATTTATGTGTCGTTATACTGTGGACCATGGTCCACAATGGTCATGGCTGATACTGCAGTTGTGTTGAACGGATACTGCAGTTGTGTTGAACTGATAATGCAGTTGTGTTAAACGAATATTGCAGTTGTGTTGAACGGATGACCGACCTCTGTTCCGCGCAACTGCAGTTTCCTTTCAACACAACTGCAGTATCAGCTATGACCATAGTCCACAATGCATTGTGGACCATGGTCCACGGTATAATTTGCGGCCATTTATTTATATAGTTATTTCCAAATTTATTAGTACCCTTCCTAGTTTGTTCAATTCTCATACCATTTCTGTATGATTCTGATGTTGCATGCATTTCATGGGTGTGTAGGTGATGATTGTGTCTCAATTGTCAATGCTAGCTCCGGCATCAAGATGAAGAAACTCTACTGTGGACCTGGTCATGGAATCAGGTATCTTCAAAATCAAAACCATTGAAGATAGTTTCATTATATTTTGGGGGTTACAAGTAACAAATGTATTGTTGGGCGGAAGCTTGAAGGGCAAGTCTAACATCTTGCCTCTTGAAAATGTGGGGTCTAAAGAAATAAAGCCGTGTCTTTATTACGGGCTATAGTTTTTGACGTAGTAGTAAGCGCTTGATTCTAACAATTGGTATCAGAACACGGTCATGGGAGTAAAAACTTTGCAGTTAATGCTGGCAGGTGTTGAGGGGGTTGTTGGGGGAACGCCTGAAAGGCAAGTCCAGCACCGGGTGGTTAGGGGATTGTTGGGCGGAGGCTGGAATGGTCAAGTCCAATACCATATGTACCTATAAAAAATGTGGCGGTACAAGGAAATAAAGTTGTGCCTTTGCAATGAGTTACCGTTTTTGGCATAATGGTAAGCGCTTGATCATAACAAGTGATATCAAAGTCCAATCATAGGAATAAAAACTATGCAGTCAAGGTTGATGGTGCTTAGGTGGTAGGGTAAGGCCCGAAGAGCCAAGTACAACACCTCCTGCCACTCGAAAATGTAGCGGTATAAAGAAATAAAGTTATGTCTTCGTTACGAACTACAATTTTTGACGTAATGGCAAGCGCTTCTTGCTAACATGTATCATTGCCAACAACTGGCCGATATTGGAATTGAATACTAGATTTTCCAAATATCATTCTGCTAAGCCTAAGTGTATCTAGATTTTAATTTAGTCTTGACTTTCATCTTGATCCTCGTGTGTTTTTTGATTCATTCTCATCACTTCCCAGCATTGGGAGCCTTGGGAAGGACAATTCTGTAGGCATAGTCACAAAGGTGGTATTGGATACTGCATTTCTCCAAGGTACTACCAACGGCCTTCGGATTAAGACATGGCAGGTATATACATATATATCCTCTTCTATTCCACATACAATAAAGAATTTTTGTTTATCATAACTTTGTATGGTGAGAAATGAGAATACTGTTGGACCGAGGCCGGTAAAAGGACAAATCCACAAGATCTTAATCAATGGTATAAGAGTCAAGTCTGGATTTTGTGCAATTAAGGCTGGCAGGTGTTGAGGTGCTGGGAAAATGGTTGGAAAATTATAACTTTTAGCGTAGTGGTAACGTTAGATGCTAATATATTGTATCCTAATCTTGTAGGGAGGATCTGGTTATGTCCGCGGAGTACGGTTCCAAAATGTGAGGATGGAAGATGTCTATAACCCTATTATCATTGACCAATTCTATTGTGATTCACCAAAATCTTGTGAAAACCAGGTACACTTTCCTGCATATCCCTCTCTCACTTCTAAATGTCATACATGGCACTATTATAAGAGTACAGGATATTCGGCGGAGTCTCGTGAAGGGTCAAGTCTAATGTCAAGAGACAAATTATTCTAGGGATCCCGATCCACTTTATAAGGTGGACCTGGGTCCAAAATACACAATTTATATACTGAATGTTAATAATTTATATACTAAATGTTCACAATTCAGTATGTAAATTGAAATGAGTCCACCTTGTAAAGTGGACTTGAGTCCATGATATAAATATTGAATATCAGGTGATTAGGGGATTGTTGGGCAAGGGATTGAAGGGTCAAGTCTAACACCCTGTCTTTCGAAAATGTGACGATATAAAGAAATAAAGTTACATTTTCACTACTAGCTAAAACTGCTGAGGACCACTTGAACTAAAAGCTTATAAACTTTTTCCTCCATCATACCATGAATGGTGAGGTTTACATTATACCCTTTGGTTTCAATTTGACAGACATCTGCAGTGGAAATAAGTGAAGTTATCTACAAAAACATCACCGGAACTTCAAAGAGCCAAAAGGCGATGAAGTTTGCGTGCAGCGATTCTGTGCCGTGTACTCAGATTGTGTTGGACAACATCAACCTTGATGCTCAAGATGGCACTGCTGAGGTATACTGCAACTCTGCCACGGGTATCGGGTATGGACTCATTCATCCATCTGCAGAATGCCTTAGCTCTTCTGACAAGGAAATTAAGCAGCAGGAAGTGGATGCTGTAACAGATTATTGCAAAGATCCCATTGTTCATACTGAGTTATAGATTCACTCATTACTATACTTATATGCCAAACTTATTGATTATATATAGCTGTTGTTATAGTTGCATTATTATATTCTTACAGAGATTTGAGTAGTCTCAGACTCTGGGATTCCTAAATTAAATTGGAATTACAGATTCATTCTGCAACATTTTAGCAGAGGCTATTGTAATGGAACTTCATTGAGACCTTATTAATGTATATGTATGTACTGCTTATTTTTACCATCATAATGAAGTTTTATATTTACTGATTTGAGTTAGCCCTCTTATTGCCCCATTTTCCCACTTTTTTTGGGAAACCAGATATATGTTCAGTATTATTTATTTGTTTGTACGTTAATGAATTATTTGATGAAGATGAAAACGAACAAAAGGTTGAAGGTAGGTAAAAAAAAGAGCTCTGAGGTCCCACCGAGATTTGAACTCGGGTTACTGGATTCAGAGTCCAATGTCCTAACCACTAGACCATGGGACCTTCCTGATAACAAAAATAAAAACAATAATAAAAATCTCTTTTTATCTCAAAACTCTTATGCATAACCTTTGCAATCTTGCCTTTCAAACCAAATATAATCCAAATAGTTCAATATTTCACATGTTGAAAATTTTGAAAATTGTTATAAATAGTAATAATTGTGGACATTATTCTGTAACGATTTTCTTTATGTTTCCATTATTATCTTTCGTTACAATTGTAATTATATATATGCCTTTGTAATGTACTAATTGTTTAGAGTTGAATGAGAAACATTTCCCTGATAGTTTTTATATATCTTTGTTGTTTACAATTCCTGTTGTTCTTCACGTTCACCAAACAAGCATATGCCTTAAACAAACCTGCATTACAACACTTTATCAGCACGTTCAATAACCGTGGTGAACAACGGCGGAGCTATTTTTCCTAGCAGAGAATCACGACTCCGATTTGCGCCGGCGACACTGTTGCAAAAATCCCCCAAACTAAGGCGAATTGCTCCTTAGGAGTCTGCCTAAGTGGCCGGCTGCCTAGGCCTCCACCTAGCCCCTAACTCGACCGATTGGGCCGAGTTGACGGCCGACTCAGCAGAATTCGACCAAGTTAACTCGCCTAACTCGGCAGAGTTAACCGAGTTAACTCGAATAAGTCGGCCTTGTTAATTTTTTTATTATATTTATATTTATTTAAATTTATTTATTTCTATAAATAAGAGAAGTAAGAAATATATATATATATATATATATATATATATATATATATATATATATATATATATATATATATATATATAATATACGACATACACCCACAAACATGCATTATTTTTTTGTATTTATAGGTTGCCACCAAGGCACCGCCTAGGCGCCACCTAGACCGTCTAGGCGCTAGGCGCTAGTCTACTGCCCGACTAGCGCCTAGTGCCTACTGCAACCATAGCCGGCGGTGACAGTGTCATTCCTGGGTGTTTTCCCCGGGAAGGTCGGGTAGCAACATTGGATCCCAAAAAGTCGTGCATGGGAATTGGATCTCAAACAGAGTAAAGATGCATCTGTTAGTCCGACTTTGCTTTAAAGAAAGTCGGACTCAAGGAGTCCATTTTTTCCTGTGTATTATTCAACAAGCCGAGAGAGTTTTATTTTTTGGACAAAGAGTTTTTTTTGCTTCCAGTATACCCCAAGTCCCCAACAATAGGTATCGGCTTTGGGTAAAATCCAAATACCTCATATTCCATCACCTGAGATGGGCAAAGGGTTTTTTTAAATTATTGATTAGACATGATTATGGACAAAGAGTTTCTTTTTGCTATGCATTATTGAAACGAATCGAGAATCAATATGATGAAAATAATCAATATGGATTCAAAGAGTTCTTTTTTTTTTTTTTTGCTGTGCATTGTTGAAACGAACTGAGAATCAGTATGATGAAAATAATGATTAGATATGATTAATTATTAATTATTGATTAGACATGATTAATTATTAATTAATAATGATTTTGAATATATTTATAATTATTTATAGATGATTAATAATTTAGTAAGTTAATTAAAAAGATAAAAATTATTAAATAATAATAATGATAAACATAAATTGATGAAAATTTCATTCGGTATTATTTAAACGGTTAAGTTCACCATACAGATTGTGACAAATGTAATATTTAACCGACCACGAATAAATATTTTCAACATGACAGTTACTAATAACCAACATTTGTATAACATTGTCTGCTACATTGACTAAGATCACATCATTTGTTCGTTCTATTTGAAAATGCGACGTAATTTCTTCCCACTGTTCGGTGAACCATACCGGTTCAAAGTTGATTTCAATTTTTCTATGTCCTACTATAATTTTAAGAGGTTCGCTGAACACGTCTACGATACTAAGGAATTGAGATAATCACGTAGGCTACAAATGTGAAAAAAAAAATAGTGAAATAAAGATAATGTTGAAAGATATATAAGGTACAATGTATAATGCTACTTACCGCGGAACGTGTAGACAATTTAACATAGAGAGAATGCCATGCATTTATTTGATTAAATGAAAAAGATGGTGGTAGAGCGGACCTTGCGTTGACCCGTATTTGGTCTAGCACAAAATGAAAAAGATGAGTTAATATTTATAGTAAAATATATAATTTGTATATGATAATTTATTGCGTGATGATACCGCTTTCACAAAGACGAGAAGTTAAGTATTGACCCTGACAATTGCGCTCCCTTTTTTTATTGCCATTGGCGGAGTAGAGAAATGTTTCAAAAGTAAAAACACCAATATGTCTAAATACAACAACATTTCCAAGATTTAAACCATGATCTGTCATGAAATCAGAAGCTCTGGTAGTGAAGTCCATGTTTTCAAGGGATATTTATATTCTGTATGTGGGGGCATGAAGCAAAATCGCACTTCTTGTTAAATGTTGCATTAAATGTCGATGCATGCAATTTGGAATTTTCTACATCGCAATTTTAGAAAGTGTATAAGAAATAACATCCATAAATATTTGATAAATTAAAGCAATTAATGTAACAAATAGATAGATATAATTACCATTGTTATTTGTGATGTAATTGTAATTGAAAACCATGTAATAGTGCATGTAGTAACATTAGACAAATGTCTTTGGGCATAAGCTTTAAAAGAATAAAAACCATATGAGGATAAATGTAGTTACAAAATAAAAATAAATGCAAAATGTGGAAAACTATAAGGATAGCTTACGTGATTGGTAATTAATAACTTGTAAACGAATTAGAATATTTTGAGCATATCATTCAGCATCATCGTATTCTTCAAACAACATAGCTTCTGGCACTGTTGTACCCAACATTTTTAAATAATTTATCTAAGACGGGGCTGGAGAACATACATATTGATGTTCTATTGTATGCCTTACAATTGCAAACAATATTTTTCTTCATACTATAGTTATTGCAAAATAACGGTGTGTTTGATAACCTTGATTATCAAAAATCAAGTCTTTCTTAAAACTTACAAAAATGGCCATGTGTAATGTCTAAATAGGAAGAACACTTGGTATGAATTTGTTGAAAGTAGAATAGTGCAAATAAATGAAGTTTGCGAATAAATGAAAGATATGAAGGAAATGATGAAGTTCATGGTTGTTATAGTGAGATTTGGAGTATTTTTACAACAAAAATAGCACATGGGGGCAGGAGTAGGACCCATACAAACGGACTCATCTCAATGAGTCCATCTGTCATACAAACTGATTGAAGTAGTCATTTAGTCCGTCTTTATGAAAAATCTGTAAACAATAATTTTGAGTTTTCAGTCCGTAGCACTAGTTTTCTAATTTGTATTTTATAATTTCAAAGTTTTAGTCCGTAGTAGATAATTTGAAAGTTTCGACCCGTAAAGAAATTCAAGAAAAAGTTTGTTGAAATATGCTTGATAAAATTATAATGAATTTGATTTAACTTATTAATATGATTGTAACTTTATTTTTTTTACAAGATTAATGTGGTTAGTTTAAAATGTATGATTCAAAATTCAAAAGTGAAAAATAAAAGTCAAACTCTATAATAATAATAATAATAAAGGTAGCCACTTATATCTTCTATTTTTCATATTGACAATCTGCGTAAGAAAATTAATAAATAAATAAAGACTAGGAAATAAAGTCCTTCACGGAATTAATTTATTGTTATTATTATTATTTTTTGTTAAAGAGGGTCTCTTTGATAAAAAAAAAATTAAAAAGATTTAACAAGATGAATGACTTGATTTTTTATTAATTTTTTTTGTTAAAGAGGGTAAGATGGACTACATCAGTCTATCTTACACTTTGATAAAAAAAAAATTAAAAAGATTCAACAAGATGAAATGATATTTGCATTATTATTTTATTTTCATATAGCAAAATCATTCCCTCCAAGTAATATGAAATTCACAAGCAATGATGATGATACGAATATCGAGACATGATGCATTCATGCAGATCATGTGATTCTTTGTCTATCTCACCAAATTGGCAATTTACGTAAGAAAATTAATAAATATTTTTTCATTGATGATTCAAACGTAGACATTCCATCGAAGAGTTTGTTGATCTACGACAATAAATACATATTTGATTGGTGTTGCTACTAAAGTCCATTTCATTGTGAAACCTACGTGTCTGTCGTTGGCCTCGTTGAGATCGTTGCAGAGTTGCGGGTTTTAGTGGAAGGCATTTGACATGTACTATCCACTGGCTTTCTTCATTGACTGGATAGAAATTAGCAGCATAACTGTTCCTGTAGTTTTGGACGGAGTACACCTCTGGCACAAACGAGTAATACCCCTCCCTTCGGAAGTTACAAGCTGCAATCACATAGGCACACGGTATGCCATTAACGTTCCACATTCCGCATTGGCACGTAAGATCTACCAGGTTAACTTGGACGTGATTTTGCTGACTTTGGAGCATATATCCAGTATTTAGAGCAACACCGTAGATTCCAATTCTGTCATTGTATCTTTCAATAGATGCATTGGCAGACTCAGCCTCTCGAGTAGACAAATCCTCGCAAATCTTTGTGATGAAACGCAAGCCTCTTTCATGCATGACCTCCCCTGAAGTACGCCTGTCGGCAAACATTATCCGTAAGTTGTGGAAAGTCATTCTTGCTATTGCAGTCACCGGTAGCATTCGACAACCCTTAAGAGAGTTATTGAAAGACTCAGAAGAGTTCGTTGTCATTATGCCGTACCGATGGCCATCATCGTGGGATAATGTCCACCTCTCTACATTGATTCTGGCAAGATAGTTGTATGTTCTCGGCCAATTTTGTTTTATGGTCTGCATGTGTTCAAGGAATTTATTCTCTGTAACAGCAGCACCGGCTTCCCATACGAGGCTATGTAATCTCCTATTTCTCCCGCACTTCGTTATGACATTGCTGCGAATGTGTCTTAGACAGTAGCGGTATTTCACATGTGGGCTTTGCAGTTCTAGCAGATCATTAAACGCCGCATCTATTCCAACATGTCTGTCAGAAATGATGCAGATTGAAGCGTGATTGGGAAAAACAACCCTGGCAAGACGTCCGGGAAACCAAGTCCAGCTGGCATTATTTTCAGAGGCCACGATTGAATATGCCAGTGGATAGATTTCCTTGTTGGCCGTCATTCCAACAGCTAGCAGGAGATGTCCTTTGTACCTATTGTACAAGTGTGTACCATCATCAGAAATAACCGATATGCAATGTTGGAAGCCATCAATTGCAGGCTTAAAAGCCCAGAATGCATACTTGAAATCGACGTACTCTTCACCCCTTTCTGATGGCGTGCATTGTAGATGTACAATGGTGCCCGAGTTGGACAGTTGTAATTTTCGTAGGAATCGGGGCAGTTCATTGTATGAATCCTACAAAATAATACAACAAAATGCGTAGTAGTAGTAATAATAATAATAATAATAATAATAAAATTCGAATGGTAGTGATTTTGCCTAAAATTCCCGTATTGCATCGCAATGCATTTTTTCTGGCGTACCATGTGTTAGGAATAAAATGTAATAGTTTTGATGATACAAATTGTAATTTTTAGTCCCCTTATTTTATTTTGAGTCTAGTGTACAATCTCCAAAGGTCCAAGTCTAAAGTCAAAGTCATACGAATTTGAGGAGAAATAGACTTAATCAGCATATTGTTATTTATTAATTATATGCTGTGAAAGTCATTAAAAGATGATATGGAAGAATGGACAAGGAGCGCACAGCACAAGTCAAAGGTTTTTGGTTCAAAACCTAAGATCAACATTTTATTTGGAGGACATGAAGATGACTCAACAAGGGAAGGAGGACAACTTTCAGGATGACAAATTGAACAGTGAAGCTGGTTCGAATTTATTTATTCAAGAAGGAGAAATTCACTGGGTCGAATTTATTTATTCAAGAAGGAGAAAATGCTACTAAAGCCATTCTGAGAATAAAAGAGATTTGAGAAGAATATTAATCAAAAAGTTAGTATAGAGCAATGGTTAGAGTACTTTGTGCGAACTAGAAGGTCTAGTGTTCAAATCTTGATGGATACTGGAAAGTACACGTCCCTGGGAGCAAGATTAGTGAAAATGCATAAGAAAAATCCAATCTTGGAGATAAAATTCCTAAGTGAAAATTTAATTTTTGGTAACAAAAATTCTATCCAAAAGTAAATTTTTGGACTAAGATTGGAGCCAAAATTAAATTTAACTTTGGGATAATAATTCGGAAATCCAAAATTAATTTTTGGAGGCATATTTCGAATTAATCTGATGAAGATCAACTTGAAGGTGTCGGTGAATTTTCGGTGATATAATTTATGCTCAAGCAAGAGTCACCGGAGAAAATATTTTGGAGAGATCAACTTGACAATCAGAAGAAGAAATTGCAAAGTCAAGGATTCACACTTGAAAAGTCAAAATTGGAGGCCATCTTAATAAGGAAATTAAATTCAAGATTTGAAGAGTGCAATTGGACGAATGAGCTTCTTACAAGAGGAGTAATGACATAGGCCAATTTTCAAATTCATCTCACAAAGGCCATGGAGAGCTTCAGGACAAGTTGGCAAATTATTTCAAGATTCAAAATGGACGATCAAGATTTGAAGATCTACAACGGGTAGATAGCTTCTTCAAGCTATAAATACCCATGCAAGACTTGAAGACAAGCACCTCTCTCACCTCTCTTAATCACTCATCTGCTTACGTATCTGAGATATCATTTGAAAGAAGAAAAATTGAGTGTGTGCTAAAAGTGAGCTATTATTTCGAAAAAGAAAGAAGAAAAATTGAAGAGTGCAAGTATTGAGCTGAATAGAAAAATTCAAGTCTGAGAGAGAAGAAGAAAAATATTTTCTTTGTAAAATCATATCTACTGTGAGTAGAGGAAAGGAGAGTAGCAGGTGCGGCTTGTGAAATCCGAGTTGAGTGCGAGGCACTCGGAAGTAGAGTGGCTTTGTGCGAGACGCTCGGGAGTAAAGCTCGGGAGTATAGCATTGTGCGGGATACTCGGAGGAGTGCGGCTTTGTGCAGAACACTCGTGAAGACTAAGTGTAGCTGGGTGCAAAACGCTTGGTTGAGGAGCGTAGCTGGGTGCAAGACGTTCGGGTTTGAGTGTTGTTGTAGGCAAAGAAAATTCGGAGTAGCAGATGCTAGAAGGGCACTGATCCACTATTTGTATCTAGTTGATTGAAGATAGTGAAAATCTTCCTTGAAGTGAAAGGAAGAAGTGGAGTAGGAGAATTACACCATCTCCGAACCACTATAAATCTCTCTGTCTCTTTACTTTACTTGCACCATATTATTCTTGCATGCATATCCCGTACTAACCCACTAACTGATATATATTTGGGTTCTTGCAAGTCATACGTGTGCATGCATAGCATTACAATGCATATTTTATTACAAGTCTTCATATTCAAAGTGCATGTACTGAGCATTTCAATTTCCTAGAGCTTATTTACTATTCTTGCTCTATTCACACACTATTCCTTACTATTCATGCACTATTCACATTTATTTGTAAGGGATTCCTCCTGATTCATACAAACCCATTTACTATTCACTCTTTATTTATCATTTGGGTTTGCTTTTGCATGCGATATATCTCTTTATATCTGATCAAGTTTTTATAGCACTTTACGTACTCTTATTCCGCTGCGAACTCTAAGTTGTTTATTTGCTTTATGCTTGCGACCTAGAGTTGAAATTACCAAAGTGTTATAATTTTTTTAATTTGTTGAAAAGTCTATTCCCCCCCCCCTCTAGACTTTTCCCACCCTATCGGGACCAGCAAGTGGTATCAGAGCGGTTGTCTATTTGAGTCAAAATTTGACTGCTAGACAGATCTCAAAACTTCAAGATGAAGAGAGACTTAGCTCATAACTTATTATTCTCACTTGATAAATTTGATGATTGGAAAATTCGCATGCAGGTCTATTTATCTGCTTTACATGATGAGATGTGGGAAGTGATTTCTGATGGTCCGATTAAAATTCTCAAAGTCAACCCATCATCAGAACAATCAAGCACTACACCATCTTACATCTCAAAACAAAAAGTTGAATGGACTCCAGAGGATAGAATACGAAATAACTTGGATAATATTGCAATGGATATTTTGTTCAAAGCTATCGATGACGCAACTTTCCCGAGGGTCCGAAAATGCAAAACTGCGAAAGAAGTATGGGAAGTTCTCATCAAGATAGGTGAAGGAGATGAACAGGAGAAGGAAAATAAGCTCACAATTGCACTAAAGAAATTCGAAGACTTCAAGATGCAAAGTGGCGAGACCATTGCAGATATGGAAGCTAGATTTATTAAAATCTTGGGAGAAATTGTCGATCTAGGCTAAGAGATTGATCAAAAGGAGATATCGCTCAAAATACTCCAAGGACTACCGTCAAGTTGGGACATGAAGGTTACCGCGATGCGTGACCATAGGGATCTCAAGACGCTATCAACCGACAAGCTTTTTAGTGATCTAAAAGCTTATGAGTTCGAGATGAAGTCAAGGATGGAGGAAGAACGCGAAGAACGAAACAACGCACTAGTTGCCGAACAACCATCCGCGTCAAGGTCAGTAGAAAATTGTGAATTATTAACTGACGAAAATTTTGCCTTGTTTGTTAGGAAATTCAAGAAATTCATGACGAAGAAGAACAACAAATTTCCTCAAGCAAACTCGACAAGAAGGCCAAGGATGAATCACCAGATGATTCGAACTTATGCTACAACTATAAAAGGCCAGGACATTTTATGGCTGAGTGTCCCTATCCCAAGGTAAGCAAAAATCAATTTGAAAATTCACAGGAAGGAGTAAAGGGCAAAGAAAGAAAGTTCAAGAAGGACAAAAGAAAAGCTCTTGTAAGTGACCCACTTGAAATGAGTGAGTCAGAAGATTCCACAAGTGATGAAAGTAACAGTTCAAATGAAGACACTGCACTATTTTGCATGAGTACATCCAATGAGTCAAACTACCATGAGGAATGCTTAATGGCGCATGATGTTGAAGAAGATGAGGTAACATCTAAAACTTTTGATTCTGTAAGTACTTCATTTTCGCAAGAGTCCATCTCTCTTTTAATGAGAGATTGTCAAACCTTTATGGACACTTATTCTCAAATCGAAGAAGCGCAATAATTTATTAATTCTTGAAAAAGAAGAAATAAATAAGAAATTGCAAAATGCTCTACTTGAGGCGAGAAACTTGAATGCCGAAATTATTCGTCTTCAAGAAGAGTGTAAATCAAGGGAAGTTCGAGAACACAACCTAAGGGAGGTTATTGCATCATTTACTCATTCGTCTAAAATAATGGACAAAATGGTAAATATGCAAAAATCGCCAAATGACAAAACCGGTCTCGGTTATGATTCGTCGTGTTCTCAAACCTCTCAGATGTTGACCGATTCTACTACTACTCTAAATAATAAAGTGCATGTGGTAAAATTTGTTAAGAGTCAAGATAGCACAATGAGACAAGGATTTGGGTATCAAACAAAAGCCAATAATAGCACTGTACGGCCGAAGCCCCATAGAAATAATATTTCACCAAATCAGTCTATTAAAAGGCATGGATTTAATTATTCAAAGAGATACACCAATGAGTTAAGTGCAAAAAGACCGCATTGAAAAATGGGAAAATTTCCAAATAGTGGAGCTAGGAGATTTTCTCCTACAGAGTCATATTGCGTTGAAAATATTAAACCTTGGACTAGACCAAGATTTAATAGGTTCAAACAATATATTTCCCAGGTGCCATATAGTAGAGTAAATTTTCAAAACCGCGCACCAAAAATGTTTTAAAAAATTAGGCATGATTATAATGTTGATAATGGTTACAAATCACCTAATCTTGGATCGGTGAGATCTATGTGGATTTGGATACCAAAAAGTACTAACCCCCAAGGACCCAAGCAAAACTGAGTACCCAAAAGTTGTTTAAATTGATTGCAGGAAGTTTGATACTTCGATAGTGGATGTTCACGACACATAACTGGAAATAAATCTAGTCAAGTAAATTTTAAAACTATCGAAGGACCAAAAGTCGTATTTGGTGGAAATGATTGATACGACACAACAAAAGGGAGCAAGATGAGGAACAGGATGACCCTGAGGATGACAATCAGGATGAGGAAGTTAACAATGAAAGCAACGTGACAAATCAAGCTACTCCTACATCACACGTGAATAATTCCTCACCGCCAACCAACTCCCAATACAACTTTCAACCAGATCTAAGATGGCTTAGAAATCACCCTCAAGATCTCGTGATTGGAAGAGTACAAGACGGCGTGAAAATAAGATCCACAACACGAGATACTCTATTCGCATGTTTTCTATCTCAAATCGAGCCAAAGGAAATTGATGAAGCTCTAAGTGATCCAAGCTGGATTGAGGCCATGCAAGAAGAGCTAAATCAATTCAAGAGAAACGATGTGTGGGAGCTTGTTCCTAGACCAGAACATTACAATGTAATAGGTACTAAATGGGTCTTTAGGAACAAAGCGAACGGAGATGGAATCACTGTTAGGAATAAAGCGAGGCTAGTTGCAAAGGGCTACTCACAAGAAGAAGGAATAGATTTTGATGAAACGTTTGCCCAGGTTGCACGACTTGAAGCAATACGAATATTCTTAGCCTACGCAGCATATAAGAATTTCACGGTTTATCAAATGGACGTGAAAAGTGCATTTCTTAACGGCTTGCTTGAAGAAGAAGTCTATGTTGAGCAACCACCAGGATTTGAGGTACAAGGTAATGTTGATAAGGTCTATAAACTAAAGAAGGCGTTGTATGGTTTGAAACAAGCACCCCGAGCTTGGTATGATATACTGTCGACGTTCTTAATTAGTTGTGGTGACCAAAGGCCTTGTTGACAAAACCTTATTTAGAATTAAAGAAAATGATCATATTTTATTAGTACAAATTTATGTTGATGATATTATTTTTGGAAGTACTGATAAAACTTTGTGTGAGAAATTTTCTAAGCTAATGCAGAATAGATTCGAAATGAGCATGATGGGCGAATTGAACTACTTCCTTGGACTACAAGTCAAACATATGAAGGAAGGAATCTTTATCAATCAGGCCAAATACACAAAAGTTCTTATCAAGAAATTTGGACTAGAAGGAAAAAGCTCAGTGAAAATTCCTATGAGCACAGCACAACGAATAGAAAAGACGTAGATCAAACGATGTATCGAGGAATGATTGGATCTTTGCTATACCTCACTGCGAGTAGACCCGACATATCTTACTCAGTGGGTGTATGTGCTAGATTCCAATCTAAGCCGAAAGAAAATCATCTACTTGCTACCAAAAAGATCATTCGTTATCTCAAGGGAACTATTAATGTTGGATTGTGGTATCCAAAAGAAGGTAATTTTGAACTAACCGGATATTCAGATGCAGATTTTGCAGGTTGCAAAATTGATCGTAAAAGCACCTCCGGAACGTGCCAGTTCTTAGGGGGAAGGTTAGTTTCATGGTTTAGCAAGAAACAAAACTCCATTGCTACAAGCACTGCCGAAGCCGAATATATCGCAGCAGGGAGTTGTTGTTCGCAAATTTTGTGGATGAAGCAACAGTTGAAAGATTACGGTATAAATTGCGAGGACGTTAGTATTTTCTGTGATAATACTAGCGCGATTGCGATTTCTCAAAATCCTGTGCTTCACTCACGGACAAAACACATCGACGTACGACATCATTTTATTCGTGACCACGTCGAAAAGAAGGATTTTAGAATCGATCATATTCCCACGGAGAATCAAATTGCCGATATTCTCACGAAACCGTTGTGTGAATCTCGATTTGCAACTCTAAGGCATGAGATGGGCATGATCGAAATGAGCTAAGTATCACTTTCCTATCCTTAAGCTCAATTTTATTTAATTATAATCTAATTTTTTTTAATTGTTACGTGCCTATATGCGTATATGTGCTAAAAATGCATATTATATGATTTTGTGCTTTAATTTGTGATTAATTGTCAATTACGTGATTATGTGCACGCATGATAATTTGTGCAAAATTTGCACAAATTGTGCTTTAATTCTTTCGAAATGCATATTATATGTGTTATGTGATTTTGGATGATTTCGTGAATACCTGGTACGTTTTTCCCATCCTATTTGAGTGTTCACATGCTTTTAGTCAAAGTACTGTAGAAAATCTTTGTTGATATCTTTGACATTTATTTTATCTTGTCTTGTAAGTCATGTGATGAAAGGCTATGTCTTTGCATGTATTTTGATAGGTGAGCATAAGTGTCAAGTTTTTATCATCTTTTACTTTTACTAGAGTAGCTAGAGTAACAAATGTAAGAAACTAGAGTTCTTACTTGTCACTCAGATGTACTCTAGAGAAAGTGAAAAGAATTTATGAGTTACACCTGTCTTATGTCAGCTTATTTTCAAACTTGTATTATTTTTAGCTCATGATTACTTGTGAGACTTGCTATTTGATTTTATCTGATTTTTACGTGTCTCATATTTTATATTATTTATCCCTATTCGAAAATATTTTTGCATGTATCTATTTTTGCATGGATCTATTTCATCAGGGATATTCTTGAGCTGAAGCTACCGATTTTACCCAAATATCCTTTGAGTTGACCGAATTACCCTCAAGCATAAAAAGACCACAATTATTTCATTAAGGGTAAAGTAGTCTTTTGAACTCCCAAAACCCATTAAAAGACACCTTTTCGGATTCCCCAAATTTTGAAAGCCAAATTGAAGACCCATTCTCTTTCTCTTCTCTGTTTCGACGAGGACGCCAAAACCAAGAACTCCAAACTGCTCAAACTCAAACTTTTACTCATACCCATTCCAAAATAACCCCGAAAATGGCACCTACTACCCGGAAAACCTCTAAAAGAACCCCACCCACGGTTTCTACTAAGAAGATTGAGACCGGCCATTTGTTCGAACCCGTCGACTTGATGAATGTGGCCATCGACAAACAGCTTGCTCAAGAAATTATTGATGGATTAGAGAAGTCTGAACTGTTGAAGGTATGCAAATATCAATTTGTTGGTATTTTTGATGATGCCGTGTGTAGTTTCTTTGAGCATGGCAAGTTGAAAAATGATGATATTGTTTGTCGTGTGAATGGAAAATCTGTTTGTGTGAAACATATTGTTTGTCGTGTGAATGGAAAATCTGTTTGTGTGAAACAAAGTGTTTGTCGTGTGAATGGAAAATCTGTTTGTGTGAAACAAAGTGATATAAAATTGAATGGAAAATCTGTTTGTGTGAAACAAAGTGATATAAAATGCCTATATGCTTTATCTGATGAGAAACAAAGTGATATAAAATGCCTATATGCTTTATCTGATGAAAAACAAAGTGATATAAAATGCCTATATGCTTTATCTGATGAAGTTACAAGCTTTGAAGGGTATTTTTATGATAAGGACAGTTTTTGGCCTGTGGTTCAAATGGATGAGGGAGATGCCGTGCCCAAATTTCCTGGATATAGGAATGACTTTAAGTTAGAATTTGCAAAGTTGGGTGAAATAATTGCTAAGTGTTTGTTGAGCAAGTTAGGAGGTTTTGACCGAATCACCTTGCAAATTGCTAGAATTATGCATGCTGTGTTTAATGTTGTCAAGGTGGATTGGAGTGAAATTATTTTTGATAGGCTGAAGAGCATGGTGAGTAAGACGGAGAAACCGGGTTACGGTTTGTTGATTGGAGAGTTGTTGAGAAAGAAGGGAGTAAAAATGGGTGAGATAAAACCGATACTTGCTTGCAAGTATTTGTTTAGGGTGAACATGAAGAGACCCATTGATGAAGATGACCACACGTACGAAATTCCTTTGAATAGAGTTTTTAAGAAGGTTAGAACTCCAAAAGAGAAAGTGGTTAGCAAAGAAAATGTTACTCGAGAAGAAATGGAGGCAATTGAGGCCTTAGAGGAGATGAGTGGTAACATTGGAGGGAGTGAGCGTGTGGAGTGTCAAAATAATGAGAGTCAATCTAGTGAGGGGGAAGGAAGAAAAGATGAGAGTGAAGTTGACCGTGTTGTTGAAAGGAGTGACCGTGAGGTTGAAATTGAGGGGGAAGGAATTCTTGAGAATGAGAGTGTGGAAAAGCATAACATTGAGGGGGAAGAAAACTGTGAGGTGGCCGAAAGAGTTGAAGAAGTTGAGGAAATTGTTGGTGACCAACAAGTGACAACAAATGGTAATGAAATGCAACAAAGTGTGGCCGAGAGAGTAGAGAATATTGTGATGGAAAATGTTGAGGTTGAAGCAACAAATGTAGATGATAATATGGCTAGAAATATTGATGAAGTGGACGTGGCAGTGGCAGACCAAGAAGAGGATCAAGAAGCAGTCCAAAATGACAGTTTTGAGGCTGATTTTCATGGTGTTTTTGAAGCGCAACAAGATGACGTTGTGAGGGCTAATGAAGACATCCAAATTGATGGTGATGAAGTGGCAGAACAGGAGAACCAAACTGGAGGAGATGAGCCCCATATCAATCCAATTGAGGTCATTAACGTGGATGAAAACATGACTGCCGGACAGGATGACCGACAGGATGACTTGCAGGATGACCAGAATGAATTTTCCAAAGAAAATTTGAATGATGATGATGGTGCTGGAAATGCTCAAATTTTGAGAGCTTTGAACGATTTCAAGGAGGCAATTCACTCAACAAACAAAGCTATAAATTATCAAGTTTTTCTTGATAATTTTGCAAAGTTGGAAGCTCAAATTGGTGAGGTAAATCCATTTGCCAAATCTTATCTTAACAATTTCATTAATGAATTGTTAGAAGCACTTGCCAAGGAAAGAGATGCTACCGAGAAGCTTGCTAGATCACATCATCGTGAGAATATTCAACACAAGCTTCAAACGGAGAGAATTGTGTGTTGCATGGCACAAGAAATTACTAAGCTTAAAGAAGCCGTGCACACCAACGGAGTGGAAACCGCAGCAATAAAAGAAGAATTAGCTTTGGTGAAAGCTATGAACGTTGCCTTGACCAAGAGCATGGAAGAATTGATGGTGGTGAACAAGGAAATTCGTTCGGCACAACGTGGTGAACACATTATCATCAAGAACATTTGGGATGCTACCAAATAGGGGGAAGAGTGAAATACCCTCTCATTTTGGTATTTTGGAGGAAGAAAAATGATTGGAGAAAATGAAGGTGGTGGCAGCGACTAGGACTCACGAAGGCAGTAGCATGATGTTGGTGTATAAACATGGTATGAATTGCTACTTTAATTTTGTGGATTAAAAGTATTATGTACTTATATGCTTTATGACTTGGTACTACTATGCAACTTTGACCGTGCTATATATTATGATATTTTGGAGATTATTATATTTCATTGTATTTTGTTTAGAAGTCATAATTTTTTGACACACTTGAGTTTATTTGTTGAATGCAATTTGAGGGAGAAAAATTAAAATTTGATAAAATTAGAAGAATTGAACCTCAAATAAAATTGCATGATGTCTAGAAAGTGTCTAAAAATAAAAATTGAGTCCGTAGGTCCAATTTTTGTCAAACTCGTCAAATTGGCTAGTCAAATAAAATAAGAAAATAAAAATATCATTTTTTTTGATAGACTAAGCCAAAATGTTCGGGTATAGGATTTGGTATCATCAAAAAGGGGGAAATTGTTAGGAATAAAATGTAATAGTTTTGATGATACAAATTGTAATTTTTAGTCCACTTATTTTATTTTGAGTCTAGTGTACAATCACCAAAGGTCCAAGTCTAAAGTCAAAGTCATACGAATTTGAGGAGAATTAGACTTAATCAGCATATTTTTATTTATTAATTATATGCTGTGAAAGTCATCAAAAGATAATATGGAAGAATGGACAAGGAACGCAAAGCACAAGCCAAAGGTCTTTGGTTGAAAACCCAAGATCAACATTTAATTTGGAGGACATGAGGATGACTCAACAAGGGAAGGATGACAAATTGAACGGTAGCTGAAATCTAAAGAGCTGTTATGCTTAAAAAGTGTTTGGTAAAATTAGCTTTTTGATAAGTTGATAAATGTAAAAAGACTAAAAAGGACATCTTCATAAAAGTTAAATAATTTTAAATTTAAATAAGTTTGTTTACATATTAAAATATAAAACAATGAAATCAATATAATTTAATAAAATATAAAGTAAGAACATATATTTAAAAATATATAAAGTAAAATAAAATGTTTCTAATTCATAAAATTAGTTCATACAAAAATTATTGTTCAAACACAAATATCAAATTAAAATTACAACAAAACATATTGAAGAAAAAAAGGCCAAAAGAGTTTTTAATTGGGAGGGATAAATTATGTCATTTATTTAAACTAATAAGGATAAAGATGGAAAAAAGTTAAGAAGCTACTAGCTTATTTTTGAAAAGCTACCTGAAGTAGCGTTTCAAAATAAGCTCTTATTTTAAGCTACTAGCTTATTTTGAGAACATTACCAAACAAAGCTTATAGCTTATTAGTAGCTTAAAATAAGCTATAAGCTCCTAAATAAGGGCTATGTTTGGCAAACTTAGCTGAAAAGGTAGCTGAAAGCTGAAAAGTAGCTGAAAACTGAAAAGCTATAAGCTCGAAGCTGAAATCTGAAGAGCTGTTATGCTTAAAAGTGTTTGGTAAAATTAGTTTTTTGATAAGCAGATAAATGTAAAAAGACTAAAAAGGACATCTTCATACAATTTAAATAATTTTAAATTTAAATAGGTTTGTTTATATATTAAAATATAAAATAATGAAATCGATATATTTAAATAAAATATAAAGTAAGAACATATATTTGAAAATATATAAAGTAATTAAAAAAATATTTATAATTCATAAGATTAGTTCATACAAAAATTAATGTTCAAACATAAATATCAAACTGAAATTACAACCAAACATAATGAAAAGAAAATGTCAAAAGGGTTTTAATTGAGAGGGGTAAAGGATGTCATTTATTTAAAATAATAAGGATAAAGATGGAAAAAAGTTAAAAAGCTACTAGCTTATTTTGAAAAGCTACCCCAAGTAGCGTTTCAAAATAAGCTCTTATTTTAAGCTACTAGCTTATTTTGAGAACATTACCAAACAGAGCTTATAGCTTATTAGTAGCTTAAAATAAGATATAAGCTCCTAAATAAGCTCTGCCAAACAGAGCCAAGGTCTGCCAAACACAGCCTTATTCAAGAAGGAGAAAATGCTACTAAGGCCATTCTGAGAATAAAAGAGATTTGAGAATAATATTAACCAACAAGTTAATATGGAGCAATCGTCAGAGTACTTAGCGTGTCCCTGGGAGCAAAATTAGCGAAAATGCATAAGAAAAATCCAAAATCCAAATCTTGGAGATAAAATTCCTAAGTGAAAATTTAATTTTTGGTAACAAAAATTCTATCCAAAAGTAAATTTTTGGACTGAGATTGGAGCCAAAATTAAATTTAACTTTGGGATAATAATTCGGAAATCCAAAATTAATTTTTGGAGGCATATTTCGAATTAATCTGATGAAGACCAACTTGAAGGTGTCGGTGAATTTTCGATGATATAATTTATGCTCAAGCAAGAGTCACCGGAGAAAATATTTTGGAGAGATCAACTTGACAATCAGAAGAAGAAATTGCAAAGTCAAGGATTCACACTTGAAAAGTCAAAATTGGAGGCCATCTTGATAAGGAAATTAAATTCAAGATCTGAAGGGTGCAATTGGACGAATGGGCTTCTTACAAGAGGAGTAATGACATAGGCCAATTTTCAAATTCATCTCACAAAGGCCATGGAGAGCTTCAGGACAAGTTGGCAAATTATTTCAAGATTCAAAATGGACGATCAAGATTTGAAGATCTACAACGGGTAGATAGCTTCTTCAAGCTATAAATACCCATGCAAGACTTGAAGACAAGCACCTCTCTCACCTCTCTTAATCACTCATCTGCTTACGTATCTGAGATATCATTTGAAAGAAGAAAAATTGAGTGTGTGCTAAAAGTGAGCTATTATTTCGAAAAAGAGAGAAGAAAAATTGAAGAGTGCAAGTATTGAGCTGAATAGAAAAATTCAAGTCTGAGAGAGAAGAAGAAAAATATTTTCTTTGTAAAATCATATCTACTGTGAGTAGAGGAAAGGAGAGTAGCAGTTGCGGCTTGTGAAATCCGAGTTGAGTGCGAGGCACTCGGAAGGAGAGTGGCTTTGTGCGAGACGCTCGGGAGCGTAGGGAGACGCTCGGGAGAAAAGCTCGGGAGTATAGCATTGTGCGGGATACTCGGAGGAGTGCGGCTTTGTGCAGAACACTCGTGAAGACTAAGTGTAGCTGGGTGCAAAACGCTTGGTTGAGGAGCGTAGCTGGGTGCAAGACGTTCGGGTTTGAGTGTTGCTGTAGGCAAAGAGCATTCGGAGTAGCAGATGCTAGAAGGGCACTGATCCACTATTTGTATCTGGTTGATTGAAGATAGTGGAAATCTTCCTTGAAGTGAAAGGAAGAAGTGGAGTAGGAGAATTACACCATCTCCGAACCACTATAAATCTCTCTGTCTCTTTACTTTACTTGCACCATATTATTCTTGCATGCATATCCGGTACTAACCCACTAACTGATATATATTTGGGTTCTTGCAAGTCATACGTGTGCATGCATAGCATTACAATGCATATTTTATTACAAGTCTTCATATTCAAAGTGCATGTACTGAGCATTTCAATTTCCTAGAGCTTATTTACTATTCTTGCTCTATTCACACACTATTCCTTACTGTTCATGCACTATTCACATTTATTTGTAAGGGATTCCTCCTGATTCATACAAACCCATTTACTATTCACTCTTTATTTATCATCTAGGTTTGCTTTTGCATGCGATATATCTCTTCATATCTGATCAAGTTTTTATAGCACTTTACGTACTCTTATTCCGCTGCGAACTCTAAGTTGTTTATTTGCTTTATGCTTGCTACCTAGAGTTGAAATTACCAAAGTGTTATAATTTTTTAATTTGTTGAAAAGTCTATTCCCCCCCCCCCCCCTCCTAGACTTTTCCCACCCTATCGAGACCAACAAGTGGTATCAGAGCGGTTGTCTATTTGAGTCAAAATTTGACTGCTAGACAGATCTCAAAACTTCAAGATGAAGAGAGACTTAGCTTAGAACTTATTATTCTCANCCCCCCCCCCCCCTCTAGACTTTTCCCACCCTATCGGGACCAACACCATGTCTTTTTGTATGTAATGTCTACGCCATAGTGCTACCTCACATCCACTTGGATGTGTTTTATTTTGTATTGCGGATCAACATTAATTTTCTGGAAAATTAAATCGCAGACTAACGTACTAGTGCACATTTTGTCACCCGCACCTTCGTTGTAATTTGGTGTGCATGTGTGTGGCTCAAAAAATTTTGTTACTTTCCATTCGGATGATGCCCCCTGCAATTTTGACGCTGATAAAATCCACCCACAAGGTTGTGTGTCCTAATGGTAATGTGGACAGGCGATTCTCCCATTTGTTGGCTTCTTATTCATTGATGTGAATGTCCTCCTATTTGCCAGACTGTATGTACTCACAGCCTTCTGTAAATCTGCAAATTTAGGAAAAATCATGCCAATCCGAATCACATTGGTCAATGGGCCGTAGTATTGCATTCCCGAATCGTCTCTTTTAGTAAACCCATGGCTGAATGTTGTTGTTTGGGGGGGGGTATTGAAGAGTGGTAAAAAGGGATGTTAGGATCGGGGACCTTTGACCTCCAATCCCAATATGTTGTACAATTTGTTGCATTGCTTCAAAGTCAAACGGACTAGAGCCATCAATATCTTCATCGGGAGAATTTTCTGAATCCCCAGATAACATTGATTCACTATCTGAAGTCTCAGAACTGTCAGAAGATTCGGGCATGTTGTGGGACGAAATTAGCAATGACGTGCAAGTTGTATAGTGTTGTGGATCGACTATTCAGTTTCCAACAATGGTTGAGGCATGATTCTGATTTTGTGCCGGCACATACGTTTCTAACGTGATATACACGTGCAATTCTCCATGTGGCAATGTCTGTTGGATAAAATACTGCCACTCTTCTTGAGTTGTAATCTGAAATGGATAGTGTGTCATACTGAATGGAGTATTCAGTACTACTCTTCCGATGACGGTAATATTTTCACCAGAATTTAAACTCATTGCATTTTTTATCAAATGTTGGAAAACATTTAATCAAGTATGCAAATCGATTGGAATAATCGCCTGCACATCGACGGTGTTATAAAGGGTTGGGGGCGTTGCATGTTGACATATTTCTCCGCCCCAAAAAACATACACATTTGCCATTGACACAAAATGTTCCTAGCCCAAGAATTCTACAGATGGATGTTAGCCCAAAGAATTTGTTCGTATTTTTTTTGAGTTATGTAAGTGTGTTGGTCCGACTCCATGAGATGGATGTTATAAAAAAAAATAAATGTACTTACAGTCGGAATCCCTGAGTTTGTCTTTCGTCGTAAAATCTTTTTTTTTCTACAAGAGGGTAAGATGGACTGATGTAGTCCGTGTTACCCTCTTTGAGAAAAAAAAATTAATAAGTCCTTCTCGGACTTAAATAAAGTCTGACCCTTGGGTCAGACTTTATTAAAGTCCTACAAGGACTTAATTTTTTTTTCTCAAAGAGGATAAGATGGACTGATGTAGTCCGTCTTACCCTCTTTGAGAAAAAAAAAATTTAAGTCCTTCAGTTTTTGCGATTATAAATACGCGCACTCTGCTACCTACATTAGACTCAAATACTTATCAATTAAAACAACATAGCAAAATTGATATGTTTGTCGAGTGGAGTCATGGTGATTGGAGATACGCTCATGTTTTACGAGACTCTAGGATGACTTTTTATGTCCATACGCTGCATGGACGTAGGTATCATATATTAGTTGTAGGAAAAAACATGGTTATTAAAGAGTGGTTTAAGTATAAAGCACCGTGTTGGACATACTTAATTGAAGACGTAATGGGATTGAACGTGCAGTTTCCATATAATTTGATCTCAAGACGTTGTGCAGAAAAATGGCTACAAGAGATTCTCTCCGGTCGTCCAACATGGTTATGGAGATTGAACCCAGTAGTTGCGGAAAGTATAGCTCTTCAATCTAATACGTGTATTAATCTCTTTTGGTTCAGTACATTTTTAATGCTCTAATCTCTAATTTTATTTTTGTAGATTGTTTTTTCTCACAATCATTGGGACATCATCGGCATCCAAGATCATGGACGATTTGCTGGTTTGTGGTCCAAGTGGATGACATATGTAATATAAAGTTGCCGCGGTGTATGTATTCCCACTTAGTGCAGCACGTTAATTACAGTACACAACTGTTTAACAGCAATTCTAACCCGTGGGAGTTCCACACTAAACATTTGAACTTTGGACCAGGCATTTGTACATACACTTTCGCAGAGCATTTTTGCCAGACACATGGAATTCGAGTAGGCAACATATTATTATTTCGTCACGTTGGTAACTTCAAATTTCATTTTTTTGTTATAAGAAATAATCAGCAGGTTGATCTTGGTGAGGTTCACTGTCAAACATAGACAGATGGACTAATGTAGTCCGTCTGTCCTTTTGGTCAGACTCTTCAATAAAGTCTGACTCTCTTGGGTCAGACTGTATTTTTATTTAAGGAGGGTCAGACGTTATTTCTATTTAAGTCCGTGAATGACTTAATTTTTTATTATTATTATTATTTTTGTTTAAGAGGGTAAGATGGACTACATCAGTCCATCTTACTCTCTTTGATAAAAAAAAATTAAAACGATTCAAGGGTAAGATGGACTACATCAGTCCATCTTACTCTCTTTGATAAAAAATTTTTTTTAAAAAGATTCAACAAGATGAAGGACTTAATAAAGTTTGACCCTAGTGGGCGGACATTATTATAGTCTTTCACGGACTTAAATATTTTTTATTTTTTTTCTCAAAGAGGGTAAGATGGATTACATCAGCCCGTCTTACGCCAGTCAAATTTAGTATATATATATATATATATTTGTATATCTTTTATACATTCATATACTACAGACTTATCAATTGCAACAACACACATTTACCCTTAATCTACATTTACAAAAGCCAATTGTCAAGAAAATGGATTTGTTCACTCGCTACAGCTATGAGCAAGTTTATAATATAGTGAACGGTGATACGATTAAGTACTATGTGCACACACTCCATGATCAGCGCTACTGTATGTTTGAAATAAGTAGACAACGATCTTATAAAAACTACGTCTTCGCCATTACAGAAATGTGGATGGTTTTGATGAATGCTATTGGTTTTAACATAACATTTTCGTCAAATATCAACACACATGGTGGTGCAGAACAATTCCTCAACGCTTTCCTTCAGGGTTCAATCTTTATTGACTTGAGCACAATTACCAACCAGCGTACGCCTTCCGTTACTTATATGTTTTACATGTTTAATTTAAGTATAGTAATTTTTCATAACTAATTTGTCATGATTTCTTAAATTTAGCTTGTTTGAGATCCCATCCGCATCCGTCATCCTGGACGATTACTTGGTTTTTGGTGCCCGTTGTTTCAGTTTTGGAGTTGCAATTTTTGAGGTTACTTGTTCCTTCGCGCTAGCCTAAAAAAATGGTTTTTATAAATAAAATGGCCAAGCCAACCCAATCCCAGTATTGGAATAAGCAAAGCAAAGAAATTGTGAACCGCCCTGACCAAGTCGTCGTATGTACATACACCTCCTGCAACATGTAAACCGCCATGCCTATCTATTTCACGAACATGCACATCCATGGGCGTTACGCGTTTATTCGTTGGACGTGTATGTAGAGCTTGAACTTTGGTTGAATTTGCTTGGAATTCAACAAGATGATCTTATTATTTTTCGGCATGTGGGTTGTTTTAATTTTCATGTTTTTGTTATACGAAATAAACATCAACTTGCTCTACCCGAAGTTGATGGCAATGCTTTAGATCGGGAACCAATCGACGATGAGGATGCTATCTTTGTACCGGCCATGTCAAGAATAAATCCCGATGTTGGATTGGCTACATTATCTGGATGTAGGACTTTAGTGATTGATTTTGAAGAATTTTGTAACGATCAATCAACTCTTACAAATTTCATTTACTGGACTGATAGTCATAGTGATAGTGTTGACATCATACATGGCCAATTCACAATCACGTTCACGTATGCTGGACCAGATAGTATAAATTATGCCGAACAGTATGAGTTTCTCCACCGTATTCTTTGGAACCCGAACAATGTTCAAGTTGGTATTTTTTAATTGTGAAATTGGAGAGATTCATGTAATAGTGTTCGGCAGATGTGGGTTGGAAATAATGGCGAATCATTTGCATGGTTATACTATTACGGACTGTGCAAATGTTGAAGCTTTTCTGTAATTTCATAATTTTAATATGATTTTTTTGAGTCATTTCCATTTTTGGTCCTACTGTTATTTGAGCATTGCCAATTTTAGTCCACTTCATTAATTTTTGCCACATTGCGGCCAGTCTTATTTAGTCCTTGCCACTTTTAATCAACCGTTAAAACTTTCGTCAAATAGCCGTCCAAAATAGGGGTATTTTTGGTCTTTTCATGCTTTGATTATCTCCTTAACCCTTTGCAGTGGTTTTCCTTACACACTTTTATCCAATAAAGAGGTCCGGTGAAAGCCATGTGAGCCACATTACAAAGCCATGGCTTTCACCGGACCTTTTCATTCGATGAAAATGTGTAAGGAAAACCACTACAAAGGGTAAAGGAGATGATCAAAACATGAAAAGACCAAAATACCCCTGTTTGGGACGATCATTTGACGAAAATTTTAACGGTGGACTAAAAGTGGTAAGGACTAAATAAGACTGGCCTCAATGTGGTAAAAATTAATGAAGTGGACTAAAATTGGCAATGCCCCAATAACAGTAGGACCAAAAATGAAAATGACTCATTTTTTTTTCTAACGTGTTATTTATTTGAGTTATAAATTTATAATTTTAATGACAATTAATGTAACTAAACATAACTACATTAATTTACATTTGAAATAACCTAAACTAACATTTACAGTAAAGTCCTAAACTAACTTTTATATACATAAATAAAAAAGGGAAAACATGATCAGCGAATTTAAAAGAAAATAAAACAAAGTAAAAAAAAAATATTTCGAAGATGACAGTCGGACAGTAGGTGTCCGACTGTCATCCTACTCACAATCTGCCTATCAATGAGTTTTTTAACCTTATCTTCATACACATTGTTTTGGAACCTTATCTTCATACAGATCAACCCGACTTATATTTATTTTCTTCGCTTGCATTTTGTATCCACATCACACCACACTATCAAATACTCCATCTCTCCTTAGCAGCACTTTCAACTTTCATTTCAAAACCTTTCAACATAAACAATTGTGTGGTCCAAAAAAATCTTTCAACTTCAAGAATTCTGTGGTCCTGAAATTTTTTTTTGTTCGTAGCACGTGTGGGAGACAAGAGTCGATATTGTATAAGAAGTTGTTCCCTATTGTATCTATTTCTTCAACATTCACTGCAAGTAGGAAGGTATTTTTTTTTTGTTACTATTTTTCTCTTATACATTCCATTTTTTATTTTTGTTTGTGTAAAATGAAGAGAGACGGAGTAGAGGAGTCCAATTTTTGCGGAAAAAATGTTGTTAATATTGTTCTTAATATTTGTTAAATATTATTTGTTAATATTGAGGAGTCCGGATGTTTGTATTCAGGGGCGGAGCTACATAGTACTTGCAGGGGGCCTTGGTCCCCCCCCCCCCCCCCCCCCCCCNCCCCCCCCCCCCACCCACCCAATGTTTTAGTATTATAATGCATAATTTAGCTCCTTCCGCCTCCCTCTTCAAAATATTTGTCTCTTCCTCACCCTAAGCCTCCAAATAAATTTATATCTCTGTATTATATATCTTTTGGTGTTGGGTTCCTACATTTATTATGTTATATATGCATTGAATTGAAAGAAACAAAAGGTTTTGGAGGCAGCATGTGCATGTGGACTACATTTTTTTTTTTGCATATTTCCACTTTCTCTCTCATTTCCACTTTTTTTTATTTTTGAGAAATACTCTCTCATTTCCACTTACTCTACTATCTCCACATTAACTCTCATCTTTATTAATTCCATTCGGCAGTAGAGGATAAGAGGATAAGAATTACTCTTTTTTTTTTTCTTCTATCTTTTGTTCGGCAGAGAAGCAAAGAAAACCATCTTTTTTTTTCTTCATTCTCCATTTGGAGCTCATTTTTATTTGTTCTTGCCGTGGATTTGCCTAAGTTCTTGGATGTTATCTTTATCAAATATTCGGAAGGTCCGTTTGTATTTTTAGTGTATGTATGGTTTGGATATTCTCGTATTACTTTTGTGATATATTCAATTATAGATGATTTTTGTGATATGCAAGATATATGTTCGAAATTTTAGTAGATTTGTAATGTAAATATGTAATGATGTATTTTGGTATATATTAAATGAATAAAAATGTATTTAATTGTTCGTGATAGGCCCCCCTCAACGTATAATCTTGGCTCCACCCCTGTTTGTATTGAAGAGAGTCCAAATGTTGTTAATATTGTTGTTAATATTATTTGTTAATATTGTTATTACTATTTTTCTCGTATACATTCCATTTTTTTTTTGTTTATGCATGTAAAAGTGTGTTAGGACATGAAATATATGTGGCTCAAATATGTTAACACCATTTGTTGTCACCATCCACGTTGCATCTTCCACACTGCACGTCGCTCCGACATTGGCTCTCCTCAATGTTCTTGCCGCACAATTCTCTTTTAATTTATTATAAATAGCTAGCTTAGCTTTGTAAATCATGCCTCAATAATTGTAATTCATTCTTTCTTTCTTTTCTTTGATCTACTCTCACGTGTCTTTATATATAATATATATATATATATATATATATATATATTTCCTTTTTACTCTTTGAATTAAGAGTTCAATATATACATTATTATATTTTCCCATTTAGTAAATTTATTTGTTATTTCTATTATTTTCCTATTATTTAACTTCTATGATTCTCAATTTTTAATTATTCGCTTCCGCAGTATTCCGCTATATTCTTAACAAGTGGTATCAGAGCGGTTTAATTGAGAATTATTTCCAAAGATGTCGACGGTTATCAAGTTCGATATCGAGAAGTTCGACGGAAAATTAGCTTTTCTATCTGGAATGTTCAGATGGAAACCATTCTAACCCAGAACAATTTGAAGAAACCACTAGCTGAGAAGAAGAAGAAACCGGCTACAATGACAGATGAAGATTGGGAAGATTTGGATGACAAGACACGTTCAACCATTCAATTGTGCTTGTCTAAATCGGTTCTACGTGAGGTGGTAGGTGAGACGACTGTGTTAGGTTTATGGTCCGAGCTTGATTCGCTCTACATAGACAAATCTCTAGCGAACACGCTGCGCCTGAAGGAGTGGCTGTACACAATTTGCATGACGGAAGGTACTTCAATTCAGTCTCACTTGGATGAATTCAATTCTACTTTATTGGACTTGGAAAATATTGATGTTATAATCGAAGATGAGGATCATGTTGTTTTATTGCTTGTTTCTCTCCCTGCATCATACAAGCATTTCAAAGAAATTATGTTGTATGGTAATACTCTTGATACCCTAACTTTCGACAGTATTAAGTCAAACCTATTGTCCAAAGAAAAATTTGACTTAGAAACTAAGTCTGAGGACAAAGGTGAAGGACGTAAGTCCAACAAATCCTGTAAGTACTGCAAGAAGCATGGTCATGATGTGACTGGATGCTTCAAACTAAAGAACAAGCAAGAGAGAGAGGAGAAATCTGCTGAAGCTAGTGTTGTTGAAAGTGATTCAGAAGGCGATGTTATGTTATCTATTAGCTCCGGTGACAAACGGAGCGACACTGAGTGGATTTTGGACTCTGGTTGTACATTCCACATGTGTCCACACAAAGACTGGTTCATCTCTTTAGAACCGGTTGATGGTGGAGTTGTCTTGATGGGTAATGACACCCAATGCAAGATTAGTGGAATTGGAAGTGTGCAAATTAAAACTCATGATAACGTTATCATGACTCTTACAAATGTTCGATATATTCCTGATTTGAAACGCAATTTGATTTCATTGGGTGCCTTGGAATCTCTAGGGTGCAAGTACATAGTTAAAGGTGGAGTTCTGAAGGTTATAAAAGGCTCTCTTGTTGTCATGAAAGCTTCTCGTTCTGGAAGCTTGTACGTGTTGCACGGCAGTACTGTGACAGGTTTAGTTGCAGTATCCTCATCGGTGTCTGATGTTGATCTCACTCAACTATAGCATATGCGTATAGGGAATATGAGTGAGAAAGGCATGCATATCCTGAGCAAGAAAGGCCTCATATGTGGTTCAATTACGGGTAAGTTACGTTACAATTTTGTGAGCATTGTGTTTTTGGGAAACAAAAGAGGGTTAGTTTCTCTACTGCTACACACCGTACTAAAGATGGATTAGAATATATACATTCTGATTTATGGGGACCGACTAAATTCCAGTCTATGGGAGGCTGTAGATATTTTATGTCTATTATTGATGACTTTTCTCGTAAAGTCTTGGTCTATTTCCTGAAACATAACAATCAGGCATTTTCTATTTTCAAAAAGTGGAAAATTCTCGTTGAGACTCAGACAGGAAAAAAGGTCAAGAAGCTCAGAACAGACAATGGCTTGGAGTTCTGTAAGTCAGATTTCATTGAGTTCTATGCAGCACAAGGAATTGACAGGCACAAGACCTTGCCTGGAAAACCCCAACAGAATGGTGTTGCCGAACGTATGAACAGGACTTTGTTAGAGAGAGCTCGCTGTATCCTCTCTAATGCTGGGTTATGGCAACGGCGTGATTTTTGGGCCGAGGCCTTTTCTACTACATCCTATTTGGTAAATAGATCTCCACATTCATCCATCGATTTCAACATTCCAGAGGAAGTTTGGTCAGGTAATCATATTGACTACTCTATGTTAAGAGATTTTGGATGTCCTGCATATACTCATTCCAATACGGGTAAATTAAACCCTAGAGCTGTTAAATGCATTTTCCTTGGTTATGCTTCTGAGTCAAAAGGGTATTGTCTATGGTCTCCTGATTCTCACAAGATCATTCTAAGTCGAGATATCACTTTTGATGAAAATGCACTACTTTCTTCTGGAAAAGATTGTGTTATTCCCAGTACAGGTGATATATAGAGTACTGGAGAGAATGTGGAGTTTGAGTTCATGCCTATGGGTAGTATTACTACCGTTGATGGTAATACTAAAGATGATGCATCCGCTAGTACTGCGTCTCTCGTCGAGCAACAGCGAGAGTACTCTATTGCCCAAGATCGGCCTAGGAGGACAATTGAAAAGCCTACTAGTTATGATACTAGTGATGATGAAACCCACTTGGATGCTTATGCACTTTCAGTTGCACAAGAGCTTGATGGTGATCCATCCTACTATTCTGAGGCTATTTCCTATGGCAACTCGTCCAAGTGGTTGATTGCTAACCAAGTCTCTTACAATTGCTAAGGTCAAGCAGTGTTTGAGTTTAGTCAGTTGTTCCAGTTGTTAATTTCACAATGGATTTGACCCAAGGTGGAGATTGTTAGGACATAAAATATATGTGGCTCAAATCTGTTAACACCATTTGTTGTCGCCATCCATGTTGCATCCTCCACACTGCACGTCGCTCCGACATTGGCTCTCCTCAATGTGCTTGCCGCACAATTCTCTTTTAATTACTATAAATAGCTAGCTTAGCTTTGTAAATCATGCATCAGTAATTGTAATTCATTCTTTCTTTCTTTTCTTTGATCTACTTGCACGTGTCTTTATATATATATATATAATATATATATATATATATATTTCCTTTTTACTCTTTGAATTAAGAGTTCAATATATATATAATTATATTTTTCCATTTATTAAATTTATTTGTTTTTTTTTTGAGTACTGAAGAACACTTGCATGCATAGGGTGAAATGTCAAAAGATATGTATATGTTAAACGGAAAGTCAGTGACTCCCCGAGTGTCGGTCTCGAAGGATGGACGTGGAGGTGTGTCAAACGTTCGTATGTTCGAATGATTGAATCATGCTAGAGATGTGAGTGTGGTGAATGATGATTTGAGAGTGAAAAGGTTCATAAGGGTTGTGTGAGAATGAAAGTAAAATGAATATGAGTAAATGTATGTAAGGAGGTAAGGGATTGGATAGTGCTCATCTATGTTGCATCCTAGTGTGTCTAAGGTAATGGATAAACAAAGCAAAGATGTTGGCTATTCAGGAGTGTCTTCTTAGTCCTTTTCCACCTTTGTGTACTAGGGCTTCTTAGACTTAGGAATGCCTTCAAGCAACCAAAGTCGTAAGAGACATTTTATCAAACACTTTAGCTACACACTTTCCTACTATTCTTAAGAAGTACATAGGATCTATGATTGTTACAAACCTTTCAATCTTAACTCTAATCAAAGACATGAAAGAGTCAAGAGCTCAATCTCTCATCTAGATTGGCTAAATCCAAACAAGATATCATCAAAACAACAATCAATAGACAAGAATAGATATTCCAACAATCCAAGCATTTAAATCCAAAATAAGATATAAGATCATCACACTAGCAACATATCTTCACACAATCCAAATCCCTAGATTAAACTAGCCACTCATGATAAAGAATTCAAGACAAAAGCTAATTCAATCCAAGAACAATTAGTAAAATAAATGAGAATGAAATAGAAATCACATAGTATTGAAGTAATCCTTCAATCCAAGCTTGTTGTCTTGCTAAAGGAGAATTTTCTAAGCTAAACTATTCTAGGAAATGAAAATATTGCAAGAAGTGGAAAAAAGGGGTTTTCCCCAAAAACGGAAAAGGGGGCTCCATGTCCTCCCACACGCGTGTGGTCGTGCGTGGTTGGAAGCTAAACTATTCTAGGAAATGAAAATATTGCAAGAAGTGGAAAAAAGAGGCTTTCCTCAAAAATGGAAAAGGGGGTTCCACGTCCTCCCACACACTTCCTATGAGGAGCTTTGTCCTACTGAAGCACAACGAGGCTTCAAGTCAACAGTTGCCTCCACTGAGGCTCAAACCCACTCCTATCATCTATGTGGGAGTGTTAATCGGGACACCGGATACCACTTGACCACAAGGTCTTTGGCAAATTTATTTGTTATTTCTATTATTTTCTTATTATTTAACTTCTATAATTCTCAATTTTTTATTATTCGCTTCCGCATTATTCCGCTATATTCCTAACAAAGTGTTAATATGGGGGAAGAAATGAGTATAATTTACGGAGGAGATGAGGACATCAGTATCGACATGCAATATTGATATGACCGAGGAAACCAAAGAGGCAGTGCATATGAAATATCTGAACAGACATGCAATATTAATGATTTTAAAAGCAAAAGGCGGCGACTTTGATGCGCCAACTGCCCATCTTTTTATTTTATTTTATTTTATTTTATTTTATTTTTAATGATTCTAACAAAAACTAGTATTTGCAGTAGTAATATTTTAATGATTCTGACAGAAACTAGTATTTGCAGTAGAAGAACAACATGCTTGTTTCATGCTCATACATTATCATGTACATGAAATTAAATCTATTTACGGGCCGGCCCTCGAACTATCCTCTTTTTTTTTTAATTATTATTTCAATTTTTTAATGAAGAGAGACGGACTGTGAATTATATATATTCACAGTTTTATATATAATTCACAGTGAACTATGAATTATATATATTAACAGTACACATGAATATATATATATATATATATATATATATATATATATAGCGGGTTTGCGGGCCCATCTTTATGGGTTAGGCTCGTTAGGCCCGCTCTGTCGCGAGCCATCTTTTCTGTAATCCTAATTAATGGACCACGAATGGTAATAATTTGAAATTTGAAGGATCACGAGTGATTAATTTGAAAATTTATGACTAAACGTGATAAAACCACTCTACTCAGAAGACCCAAAATGGTATTAACTCTTATTTCCTTACTCTTTACATTCTAAGCATATTCAATTATGTATATTTACTTGATCACCTAGAATTACATCAAATATATTTAAGGGATAAATTAGCACAAAATTGTTATAGCCTAATTCACCCCCCCCCCCCCCCCCCCCCCCCCCCCCCCCCCCCCCCCCCCCCCCCCCCCCCCCCCCCCCCCCCCCCCCCCCCCCCCCCCCCCCCCCCCCCCCCCCCCCCCCCCCCCCCCCCCCCCCCCCCCCCCCCCCCCC
>NC_044923.1:15653387-15767236 GCF_003576645.1 Ipomoea triloba | reverse complement strand
AGCCTAATTCCCCCCCCCCCCCTCCCCTCCCCTCCCCTCCCCCTTAGGCTAAATCAAGACTTTCAATAAGTATGGCAGTCAAGTGGCTAGAACTGAAGTAGATTTCCTAGCTTGATATTTGATTCCCAGCCAAGAACTCCACATCACAAGTTATGCTCCTTTTTTTCAGTTTTATGTCCAATTGATTTATTGAAGTGCAGGGGCTATTTTGGTGGATTTTGGTTGAAATGGAGTTTGGTAAATGGAGGATTATGTGTATGGATGAATAGGGAAGTCAACACTAGGTTGGAGGGTGATAATGCCAATTGGGACGCCAAAAGAAGGGTGTTATCCTTGATAAGTCAAAATTCCTCCTAGAATGCTAGAAAGGACATGGAAGGTGCAAAACACATATCCACGTGAGTTCAACTTCAATAATCTATTCTTTTTTTATTTGAAAAAAAAAAAGCCTTTATATTAGGTTGTTACATTAATCATGGATCGGAGATCAAATACTCACATTAATTTGTAACTCTTTTAAAAAATCAAGAGTCTCAAATAATTAAACTAAGATAGTATTGAATTTATTTAATAAAATATTTGTGAGTACTTACATGATTAAATTTATAGGATAAATTTTTAAGTAGTACAAAATTGTCCTCAATGCAGATGTTTTAAAAAGACTATAGCCTAGGACCAATGACACATGAACTACCTTCACAAATAGCGTGGAGAGAAAACACTTTAGATGAGATAGACGGTGGAGAGAGTGTTCATTGGGAAAGCTTTAAGGACAAATTTTTAGGGGATGGAACATGTGATAAGAAGGGAGAAGAGGGGCACACTATCCTTAAACACCTTAGGATAGTACCCTGTGCTTATTTACTAATAGATTACATTTTCCCATTCTTCGCTTTCGAATTCAAGGATATTCCCCACCTCCGGGCATACCTTGAAGCTAGAGTTCATGGGACGCTTGGTCGGGTCCCTAAATCGGTGTGCCTCGAAGGATAGGGCACACCACGTCTGGCCGGAGACGTTAAACCGTGGCGCACTTGGGAGGCAGTCCCAATGTTATATTATGTTTCATTAAGTCTTTTATTTGCAGTTGATAGTATATTCTTCTTTTTCATTGATTTAATAATGTTTATATAACCTCGGTTGAGCTAACAAGTACAGATCATTCATCCGAGAGTTACAGATTGCCCACATTCAATCAACAAGCATCATCATTAACAAAAGGAGGAAGAAGAATCAAGGTAAAAATTTGCATATCACGCTACCGCGCACACCACCACGCGTGTGAGGAGGCATGGGGGCTGTCCAGTAGCCAGCCACGCCTACCACCACGCGTGTGGAATGGCGTGGGACCAAACCAGTACACGACCATGCACGCCACCACGCGTGTGGACGTGCGCGGACGGGCATCAGACACTTCGCGGAAATTTCGCGTGAAGTGGTTCAAAACCCTCCCCACCTTATTTTCTTCACATCCACGAGCTTCAACCACCTTCAAGGTTAAAACACACATCTCCAAAGCATTTCCTTTCAAGTTTTTCAACTTCTCTTTATCTTCCAAAGCAATTTCCAAGGTAAGAACACATCTTCTCTTGCTACTACTGGCTTAAATGTAGAGCTTACTCTCCATGAAACATATCTCTATGGGTTTTTCTTGTTTGAAGGTTTCTTGAGATATTTTGCTATGAAATGACTTCTTAGACTTGTAATAGGCTTACAATGCTTTTATATGATGAAAATTCCATATTTTGCAACCTCTTTGTGACTAGATCTTGAACTTTTTATGATTTGGGCATTTTCTTATTATGATGAGATCCATGATGAAATAGTGAGCATGCTTAGTAAAGATTGTAACTTCCTTGCTCCATAGGCTCTATATTGCCATGCCCAACATGTTATTTTGAAAATTTTGAGCTTTCATGTTTACTTCATTTTTTACCTCAAAATAGTCTTGAGGAAGAAGATGAAGTTGACTATTATGTTGACTTTTTGTGTAGGAATTGCGTCTAGAATATGAAAAGTTGTTATTTGAGCATTGTATTGAGAAAGTAGAATTGTTGGGAAATTGTTGAAATGATTGTGCATACAATGATGAGATTTGTCTTGATTATATGTGCCATACTTATGAAATTTGTATTGAGATTGGGAAATGTTTTTCCTCTTGTACTACTTTGTTGATTATCTTATAGGAAAATGTCATCTCAACTCTCATTTGCACAACAAGTAGCCCAACAAATTCAAAGAGGGAAGGCTCCAATGGGTGAAAGTAGTAAAGATCACGAAGAGACGAGTTATGTAGAAGTGCCAACCGGGACACAAATTAAATACTCTTGATGACACCATCAATGCTGAACCATTATAGGCAACTTCTTCAACTCCCTATAGTTCAGTGGAAGTATGTTGATCTGACTATTCTAGAGTCATACGAGTGCAAATACGGGCTCGAGAGGCTCATTCATGAACCTTACTGGAACAACCTCTTGAGTTGGAGGCAAGACACTTACGCCCCGTTAGTACATGAGTTTGTTGCAAGCCTGCAAGTCAAAGGAGCGACAGGAGATCTTTACAGCCCGACCATCAAATTCCGGCTTTTCAACGAGGATTATAACATTTCTGCCAACACCTTGGGAGTCCTCTTAGGCTTTTATGACGAAGAGGACCAAACGAAGCATTGGTACCGAAGGCTGAAACATGACTTTGGTGACAGGGACATCCCAAGAAAATACTGGGCTATGATCGCTAGACCTGGGATTGACTGGGTAGGGTCTAGGGTCAGAGTGTCTCAAATCGTAAGAGAAGATCTGAGGGTGTTGTGGAAGGTAATCGCACATTCCTAGGGAGGACGACCTGAGACATATGATCGAATTTCAAAGGCAGATCTATTTATGATGTGGAGCATAGATACCGAAAGCTCGCTAAATATGAGCATGATTTGCAAACATTGGCTCCTAGCTTAGCAACAGAATTCAGTGAGATCCATCTTCGTATGACCAATGGTAACAAGGCTTTGCATAGCTCTGGGCCATTAGATGAAAATTGGTTGGTTCGAGCACCGGATAAAAGGGGCGTAGATTGTTCCTCTGTCTTTAGAGGATGTTGCAGGATTGAATCTAAGGCACTTAGCAAGAACAAGGGAAGACGAGGATATGGCAGGAGACCATTCAGACACGCCAATGGCATCCCCTCAAAGGCTTTCATCTTCACCGATGTCATTCCTTTCTCCATCTCCTTCGAAGATGTATTCACCCCTAGATTCTTCAATATACTCCCCTCCGCCTCGCGAGGAAGCATCACCTGCACCTTCGCCACATGCTCATGAGCAAAACTTTCAATCTGCAAGCTTTGAGATCTCCAGCAGATTCACCAACGTCACAGATTGGAAATCTCTCCAGATTTTCCAATACCAGCTGCATATAGGGAAAATGGAGAAGCTTGAGGAAATTGCAAAGGAAGTCGCCACGACCAACAAAAAGATGTGAAAGAAAAATTTTGGCGCAGGAAATGATTTTGTGTTTGATGTTTGAAAAACTATGATTGTGGACAATCAGTTTATTTGTACTTTTGTTTATTTCCCTTTGAATTGTGAATTCCACGTTTCGTCTAGCCAAAGACGTTAAACGTGGCGCTCTTGAGAGGCAACCCAAGTATAAGAAGAAGAAGAGACCAACCCACCTACTATCGGAGAACCAATTTTCGAAAGGTAAAAGCTAAATTCTTTATTCATTTCTTTACCTTTATTCTAACCAATTTTTGAAGGGCAAGTAAGGATTGTACATGCTTTTAATGGGGATGCACCTTGTGAGTATTTCTTGTATCCCCTTTCAAAATAGATGCCATATTTGATCTTGATAGTTATACATTGCTTTGATTCACACATGACGAGTTGCATGACCTTGTTTATACCGGGTGTGATTTCATTAAATTAGAATTGTTCTAGCCCAGAAAACACTTTGTTTTAAGTGTGGAAAAGGGGCTTGTGTGGATACCCTTTGAACCCTATTCCTTTTCCACCGCTTCTCATGGCAACATCGAGGACGATGTTATCTTTTAAGTGTGGAAATGACAGGTACTACTTTGCCTGAATTAGTTGATTGACCGAGTGTTAGGGCATAGGAATTAGAGGGAGTGTTATTGTCAACACTATCCAGGAAGGCTCCTAATCTTGTGCCGAATTAATATTTGAAATATGCCTTGGAAGTACAAATTACACCAAAAATTGAAATTTTTGAACCTATATTGTTGATATCTTTGTATGATTGCATGCTTTTCACCTTTGATTTTGTTGGGACCTGAGTCTAAGATCTCTCGAAGTGGGAGTGTGTACCCCCTTAGTTTGAGAAAGATAAGCTCAGCAAAGCCCGGAAACTAAACCTAATTTGGTAGGGAATGGGGCAAAAGGTGAGCCTGAAGTGAGCTTAGAGTGAAAAACCCCCCAATCCCAAGAAAAAGGCATGAGGGGTCGATTGGCGAAAAGAAAAAGGCATGAGGCAAAGGCCACTCCTAGAGATAAAAAAAGAGGTGAGCCATCTTGCCGGGATACGGGATAACCATTGCACCGTTTTCGAAAAAGCATGGGGCTCCATGTGAAGTCGGTTATCCCGAAGAGATCCTGGAAGAGGAGAAAAATAGAGAAGAGGTGAGCCGCTTCGCTAGGATTCAAGCACCCATTGCACTGTCTTCGAAAAAACATAGGGCTCCATGTGAAGTCGGGTCGCCTGATGATGTTATCCTAGGAAGTGAGAAGAAAAGAGGGATCGCCCAAGCCATGGCGATGAGTGGTCCATGTCCCTACCCTCACTTATATTGCGTAAAGGGGCTTTGGCGTATGATTGGAAATTTGGCTAGGGTGTGCGCATCGTTCCCACTAGTGGGATCGGCTTTCTAGGCCCCTACAAAATAGAAAGGTGAACCCCAATTGGATGCATGCTTGGAAGGTGTGAACATAATTTTTCTTGTTACCAACTCATGAGACTTTAAAACTTCCTCGGCATATTCCTTATATTTAGATTACATGAGCTTAGTGGTCTTGGTGGATAGTGTAGGGGATTTCACTCACTCCATTCTAAATGCCCACACACCACTTGATTGATCAACTGATAAGAGTGCATACTATTCCTGGTGCTTAAATGATTAGAGCTTAGAAAGTGTGCTTGCTTGAGGACAAGCAAGGTTTAAGTGTGGAAACTTTGATAAGCACCAAGAATAGTACATATTAAGGGTCTAAAAGAGGATAAAATATAAAGTTTTGCCACCCGTTTTTAACAATCTCATGCATTTTAAACTCGGATGTGATAAAAATCTTCACCCGTTTTTAACAATCTCATGCATTTTAAACTCGGATGTGATCAAAATCTTCTAACATTAATTTTAGGAAAATTTTTGAAGTATTTTCACAGATCGGAAAGGGATTTGAAGCCAAAACAGAGCAAAAGGCAAATGAAGCCGCGAAGCAAGAACCTCCCACGCAGCCCAACACGCGTGTGGATGGGCGTGGATACTTTCCAGTGGCTCTCCATGCCCACCACCACGCGTGGTGCTAGGCGTGGTTCGGCCACAGGGGCCATTTCAGAAATTTTGGTTTTTGGGTGCCTATTTAAACCCCTTTTTCGGATGGAGAGAGCAGCGATAGAAAGCCATAGAATAGGTTTAGATATGAAGTTTCTTAGGGTTTTCTCCCCTTTTGGGAGAAAACTTTCTTTCTATTATAGTAGATTCAAGATCAAGATAGGAGGATTGAAGTTTCAAGAACAAGATGGAAATGAGCCATTCATCATGGATGGTACTCTTCTCTTTAATGTTTGATTTAATGCTTGCTTTCTTCGAAATTTTCATTTCTTCTTCTTGCTTTTTTATTTTAATGATAGCTTAGAGTAGAAAAGGGATTGGTGGCCCCGAAGCTAAACTATGTGGTTGATTTGATATAACTTTGTATGAAATATGTGAGCTTTGTGAATGTTGGATGATAAACTTGTGTGGTTGATGTTCTTTATGCTTTGTGCCTAAGTGTGGCCACATTAGGTAGCAAACTCAGTGAAAGTGAGTGTGTGCGCGATAGCGGCCACTCACAAGTCCAACTCACCCACATCTCCGCCCTTAGTCCGAAAGGAAGAGGTCCGAGAGGAGTGGTAGACAAGGTGTTCGATGAAATGCCCTAACCGAATGAGGATGTGGGAGTCCAAGTGTGACACCACTTGGTGAAGTGCCATGAACTCCCTAGCCCACTCCACATCATTTTCTTGCAAAACCACTAGATAGTAAACCACATAGGTTAGCCAAGAGCCCCAATCTCCGCCTTTCCTTTTCTTTCAACACAGCCCTTTTAAACCTTCCAACTTTCTTACAAAATGACCCCTAGCCTTAGCTATTCCCGTGACTCTTTCTTTTCAACCTCCTAAATGCCAACATATATTCGCTCCAATTTGTCATCCTTGAGAGACACGACACTCAGGGAGTCTTGACTCTTCGTTTTAACACCTACATTCACCTCACCGCAATACACATCCCTTGTCAAATATGGAAAAGGAAAAATGGTCTTTATTTTTTTCTTTATTGCACGCTTCTTGCGAGGGCAATAGATTCTCATGATGATTCTTATAGTTGGATGTCTACTATTTCCTTTTGTTTTCAATATTTCTTGCCTATGATATAAAGTTATGGTGTTTTCTTCAAAAAAAATCTATTTACCAAGTGAAATGAAGATGAATCAATCATTATGACTAGTTAATTCTAACAGAAATAGTGAAACTTAAACCATTGACATTGATTCAAAATGAAAAAATTAACCTCATAAAAAATTGCGGGCCTATGCAATGATGGTATAGTATTTCTTCTCCCAGTTGGTTTGTGCAAAGAAATCGATACTATAATGAATGAGTATTGGTGGACTGGATCAGTAGGGAATAGTAAAGGAAATCGAGACTATAATGACTGAGAAATTAGATTGTTTGGTTTTTTCTTGTTGGGGGCTGTGGAGTAGCAGGAACGATAGTATTTGGAATGGTATCCCATTTGATCTCGTTTTGGTTATTCAACGTGCAACGTCGTTCTTGGCTAACTGGCGAAGCGCAAATGAGCTGTCGCCTGACCAAAGTAGGCACCAGCATGTTTCAAAGTGGAGTAAACCCTTGCATGGCAGAATTAAATTGAATACAGACGCAGCGCTAAACCATGGTAGTAATATGACAGGCCTGGGCTGGGTTTTGCGTGACGAGGATGGTCGGTTTCTTGCGGCTAAGAATGTTCAGCTGCCTGGTTTGTTCGATGTGAAGGTGAGAGAGGCTATTGGCATGTGAGAGGCACTGAGTTGGTTGAAGGATACCGATATGGGTAGTGTGGATGTTGAAACAGATTCCCAGGTTTTATTTAATGTTTTATCTTGTAGTTCTTTTCTTTGTGATTTTGGTTTGGTTGTAAACGATATTAAAGAATTGGCATCCTTGATTAATGATGTCGAATTCGGGTTTGTTAAGTGATCTGCAAATTGTGCCGCCCACAGTGTTGCGAGGGAGGCCTTTTCTGTGTCAGCTTGCGAAGAGCGGTTTGACATTCCTCCTGTTTTCCTTGTTGCTTGTCTTACTTCTGATTCAATGAATTAAGCTTTTCCTTTCAAAAAAAAAAAAAAAAGTTTGTTAACAAAATTTGATAATTATATAACAATACTGAATAAAGTGCAACATAATCAACAATTAAGAGACTCAATCTATTAAAATCAATTAACAAGGACCAAATTTTTAAAAATGAAATAATTCAGGAACTAAAATTGTTGTTTAATTTTCCCTTGTTTAATTCTTCAAGGATTAGTGTAATGGCAACCATCTTTAACATGCAATTATTTTAAACTACTTTATGAAAATATATTAATTAATTTGTGTCAAGAAAATTAGGAATTTTAGTCTGAATGATAATTGAAAGATTATATTTGTCATGGAGATATTTAACAAATATTTTTAAATTAAAGATTATATTTGCATAAAATAATAATTGATAGACTAAATATGAAATATTCAAAGGCAAAAATTTGTGTGAAATTGTCTCACGGATCTTTGTCTGTGAGACAAGTCGGGTCAAGATCAAATGTAATATTTATACTGAAAAATGTAATACTAATAAGGAATAAAAGTTTATTACTTATATGGAAAAATATAATACTTTTGAAGAAAACTGTAACACTTTTACATTATGATTTTAAAATATTACATTTTTTCTCAAAAGTATTATAGTTTCTCTTATAGTATTAAATTTGTAAGTAGCAAACACTTTATTCCTAATTAGTATTACATTTTTTAGTATAATTATTATATAATTTATATTTATATTTTCATATTGACTATACCTAACTCAATTCGTTTCACGAATAAGGATCTGTGAGACGACCTCACACAAGTGTAACCCATATTCAAATAATTAGCAATTTATATCATGGACTAGGGTCCACAAAATGTTTGGACCGGCCCTGATCATGGACTAGGGTCCACAAAGCATTATAAACTCTGGATTGAAATGATGAGATGCAGAATTTATAATTGTAAGGTACAAAATTTCATAAGACACAAAAATTCATAACATAAAAGAGATATACCTGCACTAGTGTCCAAATTTGTGTGGGATTAAGTTAAAGATTTGCTGCTTTCAAAAAAAAAAAAAAAGTTAAAGATTTGCCTAGGGGTTAAAATTGTCATTTTACCTTGTATTACTACATAAATACGTTCACCGACTTACACAACGGAAATATTATATTAGCAAGCGACAAGCGTACACTGAAGTGCTGTGTGACCAATTTCTTGATTCAAGATTGAGGAAGATTGAAGATTGGCGGTCTGATCTCATGGACGTTGAAACTGTGTTTAGGGCTACATTCGGAATCAAGAAAGAGCATGACATCCTGGGGTTGATCGAAGCTGCGGTTAACGTTGCGGCATTGACTGTTCCTGACAAACTGAAGAAGCGTAGAAGCAGAATCGTGAAGTTGTTGTTTGACGAGGATCCACTCAATTCAACTGATGACTTTTTTTCCGATGACGAGCTCGGTTTCGACGACGACGACGACGACGATAAATTGATTGATCGTCCAAAGAAGGAGGAAATCAAGAAAGGGTTCAAGAAAGCGGTGAAATTAATGTCGTCGTCTACTGCTGCTCCTCCGACGCCGTCAATAATGTCGGAGAAAATCATGGGCCGTCAAGATAACTCGATGGAATTGAAGATTTTAGGGCACAAGTATCATGAAAAAGATGAAGCGGAGAAGAAGGGGAAGAGGAAGATTGAATGCATGGATTTCCGTGAACCACCTAAGAAGCATTATTGCGGCGGCCGGAATAAAATGAAGCCTCCCCTCGGCGGCGATGTCCGACAACGGCTGATTTCAAGAATGAAGGCCCAACATGCATGGTAATTAACCCAAACTACAAATTAATTGCATTCAGGATTCATAGCCAAACTAAACCCTTCATTCTGTGATCTAAGAACCCTGTAAAATTCAAGAATAATATCAAAAATTCAGGCATCCTTGATTAGAAGGTTCTAATCATATCCGATCTTGGATGGAGTTTTTCTCTTCGATCATCTGTTCTGGCCTGGCATATATATGTTCCATCCATTTTGACATTTTTAATTTCTTAGTTGTCTACATGATTGCAAGAATAGAATTGCAATTAAAGATTATGTGCTTATACAGCCCCTTGTTAATAGGTTTAGTACTGTTTCTCTCATCTTTGCAATCAAATATAATTTTGTATGTTTTCGTAACATAATTTTTACAATGTTGGTATGGGTTGTTAGCGATTTTGTTGGTCCAATGCATTTGATAATCAGGGCTAGTCATGAGAAAGGGCGAGTTGGGCGACTAAAGGCCCTATTTCAAGGGGCCATATATATATATATATATATATATATGTATATATATATATATTGCCCTCATATACTGTCAGCATATGCCATGCAGTCGAGCGACCTAATTTGCTTTGTCCAATCATTTGCATCCAACTGCTCTCAATAGATTTTTTGCAATCAAATATAATTTTGTATGCTTTCTTAGCATATGTTTTCTGTAATGTTATATGTTTGTTAGCGATTGTGTTGGTCCAATATAATGCATGTGATAATTATATTATATTTCCAAATTAAAGTTGTTTGAAAGAAAAGACATGATTGAAGGGGGAAATTAATAATATCTTCCTTCTATCTTTAGCTTCAACAATGTGCTGTTTCCCAGTCCCAAATAGCAGTTTTCCTCATTCTATCTTAATTTAATAGGTTTAGTACAGTTTCTCTGATCTTTGCAATCAAATACTCCGTATAATTTGGTACGTTTTCCTAGCATATTTTTTTGTAATGTGTTGTTCTATCTTTAGCTTAAACAATGTTATGTTTCCAGTCCTAAATTGCAATTCTTCTCCTCATTCTACCTTAATTTGAGAAGGATAATAAATCTTAAATTTTTTTACTCATGCACAAATTGAAGTCTTAATTTGAAAATGATGAAAATACTCTTAATAATTTCATATTTCAGCATGTAACAAAGGGGTGACCAACGTGATGAATTTCAACACTAAAATAATAATCATGGATGAAAATTGATAGGAATTAAACATGTGAATAAAAATTGTCGTTTTACTAATACTCGTAGACCAAAATTGCTATTTGCTCATTGGCATTATCCTTAGATTTCGTTTGCTCCGTATAACCAGGTTGTTTAGTTGAAAGGAATTGCAATTCTCTCATTTCAAGGAATTGAAAATTCAATCCCAAACCCCCAAGAATTGTAATCCTAGCTAGATGAGAAGAAAAAATGCGACAATATATTATAAATAAACAAATGTGACGAACATCAAAAATATAATTATTATTAAAAAAAAAAAAACAAGAGTGGTAAGATAGAACCTATTTGCCCCTTTGGGACTTGGACAGAGACTAAACATAAGCTGATATTTTGACATCTATATTCATCCATAATAAACTGGAAATTGCCTGATTGATTGTACATATTTCATTCACAAGATATAGATGACAAGCTATATAAGTGTGCATTCAATTTTCCCATTGCCCTTGAGGGATTTGCAAAGCAAATATCTTTCATGGCAACCACAGTATAGTATTAGATGGCCAAAGTCCTTCAATGATTTCTTGGAACATCTTAGACCATGCTGCAGTATCAACATAAACATGTAAGCCATATTGAAGCCCATAAAGTTAGTCGACTATCAAGCCAATGCCAATAAGAAATACAGTAGTAATTTGTTCGTGAATAAGAAATAGTCAATGTTCACGAACAATAATCAACCAAACAACATAACGACTATACAAAATTAGGCTAAACTAAAGTAGTATCTTAAAATTAAAAAAATAATAATAATAATACTAAACTGCACTTAAATGAGTTTGTTCGTGAACAGGTCTTAAATGAACACTAAACAAGCATGTGCGTGAATATTATTAAATGAACATGTTCATGAACATTATTAAATGAACACTAACGAATGTGTTCACGAACTCTTAGCAAACGAGCATACAAATGTTCAGGTTCTGTTCGTTTATTAAACGAGCTCTAAAATTTTTTTATTTATGTTCGTTTACCTTAATAAGTGAAAGTAAACAAACGCTTACTAAACACAAACACGAGTAGTCTATCGAAAGCTCTGTTCATTAACACCCTATACGCAAATCAATAAACCTAGCATAGCAATTTTAGTATAGAGATAGATGGAAAGCATGAAACCTTGAATAAAGCAACAGCAACTTCTTTTCTCATCACTTGTCAGAAACTTGTCAAATTCTCCTCCTATTGTCCACTCACGCTTTCTTGGAAGCTCCGGCTTCTGAATGTTCTGCACTGGATTGTATCTAAGGAAAATGGACAAATTAATATGCCACGATGAAGTCCATTTCAACCTCTAAATCAAGTAACAGTAAAATTATCATTTACCTTATTTAATTTTTCCCTAACCAACTGAACAGTTTGATTCATAGATTCCAATGAAAAATATTCCTGTGATTGAACAGAACGAGAAAACCCCGGCCCTATTGTCAGTCAAGAAAAACTAGAATGGCAAAAAGAGGAAAATGCTTTAGAACATAAATTTCTCTTGCAAATGTTACCAAAAACAATGCAAGGATTTCATTTCATGATATTCATTTATAGCTAACCTTGTTAGAAGATACTATAGTCATAGAGGAATCTCTATTATTAGCGGTCTCCTATGGCTCCATGAACTGACTAAAGAAAACACATCAATTTTATGTCTTAGTACATAGTTCCTATATATGAAAAATCATCATTCTATCCACATCATCTTGCAAAGAAAATTACCTTTGATTAATTTCTAATGGTTTAGAAGTTATATGTGAAAAGGTTGAAGTGATTACAGATTTGCTGGCAGCATCAGGCCCTGGCCCCAGGATTGCAGAACTTTTGGATCTTTGAGCTGAAACATTGTAAGTAGCATCAGGCCTCGGGACAGAAGGGAAAGAACAAGCAACCAATACAAAGTACAAGTCAATAGTGTTGTAAAAATTGGCCTAGGCGCTAGGCACCCCTAGGCCGAGGGGATTTCACCCCTAGGCGTCTTTTAGTCGTCCGGCCGACTAGGCACCCAACTCGGCCAAGTCGCAAACCACCAGGATGGAAGGCTGTGGCGACAGCGACAACTAGGAGTATGGTTGCAACGACTGGACAGCTGGAAGCTTTGGATGACTGGCAACGGCGACGCTCAGGCCTGTGGACTGTGGAGAGTGGCTAGAGCCTATTATTATTACTCAACCACCTAGGCACTCTAGGCACTAGGCGCCCGACTAGCGCCTAGTGCCTTCTGCAACCTTACAAGTCAGAAAGTGAATGACATACAGTTTACTCGTGTCTGAACTTCCCTTCTCCTCCCCTCTAACTTCTCCTTTGTATCAGATTGGCTCTCATATTGAGGTGCATAAGAGACCTGGAGCCTGTTCCCGAGGAATACAAACTCATCCAATTTCCTCTTGGCAAACCTATATCAAAAAACATTTATATTTCTCAAGCCGCACCCCCATATACATGCCAAGATGGCATATCGCTATATTCACTATTTAGATGCTACATGTACAATCACCAAGGACAACCAATCACACAGAAGATACAGTTATACAGTACTGAAGTGTGTAATTGTGCCCTTTTATTAAGGTAATGCTATATTCTTGTTCATATAAATGGTATTTATTCTGATTTCGCATAAACTAAACTTCTAATTATGCATTAAACTCTTACTTGTACCTGATACAAATGCTGACATATTAATGAGAAGAGTCAGAAGACCCAAATAAAAATAGAGTAGCCAGTGATTTTTTTTTCTTGATTTTTAAAGTTAAAAATATACTCAATAGTTTACTATCCAAATATCCAATATCTTAACTTCCTAAGGCCTCACAAACGAAGAAAGAAAGTATTTCTAGCGTCAAAGGTCGCGAAGAAATCCTCAAAAATCAATATAAATGCATAACAACAGTCCCTTATGCTTTCCATACCAAATAGTGTATACTATGTATTAGGATACCATAGCGTATATTTACTGGGTGCAAAGGCTAAGATAACCTCATTTAATTTTCTTTTCTTTAGCCATTTCCCAAAGCATAATCCTCCATTTGAACAACAAGGAATCTAAATATAATATAAGAAATATACTGTCATTTTCTAAACTAACAGAGTCATATAACAGATTCCATTGATACATGAAGTACATAACCAAGGCACTTTTCACCATTTTTTTTCATTTTGCAAGTTTCTTCGGTTCTTCATAAATCAGTTTTAAAACACAAAAAACCTAGGCAGTAAAAAGAATAGAATGTTAATGTGACCTGGCATTGTCTACCCTTTGGAACTTGATCCAGTAGACATCAGTAAATGGTTCGCAGTCTTCGGCATCCATGGGTTTACATCTGAGCAAAACAATAGAAAAACAATTGTACTTAGTACAAAAATAATACCAAAAGATTAGCATTATAAATAGTGTTCGAAAGATAACAATTCCAATAAGAGTTGCACCAATCAGGGAAAGCATATGGAGGGGAAAAGAAGCTGCTTTAGGTCTATGATTCAGCTTTTAGACTATGCCAGAGAAAAAGAAAACAATCCGAGTTAATACCTAATTTAGTCATCGACTATAGAGGTTTTTTTCGATTTAGTCGTAAATGATTTTTTTTGCTTAATTAGGTCCTCCACTTCGATGATTTTACCCAATTGAGTCCTTGGCTATTAGAATCAATGACTAAATCAAGAAAAACCACTATAGTCGAAGACTAACTTGGGTAAAACACTAAAACTACTATAGTCATGACTAAATAGGGTATTAATATAGGTGAAATTACCAAGTTATCTTAGCAGAAGACTCAATTAGAATAAACCATCAAAGTCAATAACCTAATTAAGCACAAAAAGTCCACTAAATCGAGAAAAACCACTCTAATCAACAACTAAATTGGTTATTAACTCAAAAACAATCCATTAGAGAAAAGGAATGGAAAATTTAACTGCTAAGCAATTAGACAGATCACTTATATACAGAATAACATCAATGAAATGAAAAGCATAGTAATAATAGCATAACATATTAATCCAAAGACACAAATTTTCCAAGTGCAGTAACCATAAATCCACAATGTGGAATTCCCTCAGACTTCCAAAATCCCAACCTTCAACAAACAAAAGGTGAATAAAATGAAAAGGATTTTAATTTGGCAGAAATCCAAGATTGCGTTTTAGGCTACCCGAAGAGAGCTTTAAAAAAAGGAAAAGAAAAATAAAAGACTGAATATTGAAGCAAGAATACAGTACTCTTCAACTTCTCCATAAGTGGTAAACAATTTTGCGAGATCATCACCACAACCCAGAGATGGAACGTTCCTCACAATCAAAAATCTGCCAGAGATACCAACAAATTCGAGTGAAATAAGAAAATGGCCGAAAATTGGTTAATCAAACAAAATTTCTTAGAGACAAACGAACTTGGATTCATCGCAAACAGTATAAACGCGCACTGCAGGCTGGGCCGGACTTTAGGGCTGCAAGACGTGCAACACACAGGCCCCAAAATTTTGGGGGCCCCTAGTCTAATTCTAATAATTAGTATATGTATTTGTGATTATATTGGTCAAAAATTAGGTATTTTACATTTTTCTTCAATTCTCAGTTTATTGGTCTGAATCGAGGCATACCTTGGCTGGTTCGCGTAGGGGACGGACCACGGAGAAGGCTTGAGCTGTTGAGTATATGTATAGGAGTATATCGATACGGATTGCTAAAGTGTTATACACGTCAATCTAATTAGAAAAAAAAAATTGTCAAACAACTCAACTGGTCATGTGGTAAAGGTAAAATTTGTCATAAGCGATTGCAGGTCGAGTCGGAGACAAAGTGAGAACATATTGTTAAAGTAGGTAGAAGCCTACCGGGTCATGAAAAATTAGGCCCACAAAATGCAAGCCTAACGGGGCGGGTCAAAGTTGACCCGCAACCCAAGTGAATTAGCCCCCGCGGGCCAAACACTCATTAATTAAAAAATAAATAAATATATAAATATAACTATATATATATATATATATATATATATATATATATATATATATATATATTAGATATGTCATTTTTGTCATCTCTATAATTTTTTACTTAATTTAGAAAAAAAAACCGCGGAACCCGCCAACCCGTGCAGGACAGACTAGGATTGCATGAATTCTAGCCCACGGGCCTAACGGGTCGGCCCGCTAGAAATTAAGCTCGCGGTAGGGCGGACCAGCCCAGTGTGATAGTACTAGGGAACAACCTCTAGCAAAAGTCTAGCCTCATAAGTTTATTTTGTTAAACAAATGAAAGTATATCATTTAATTTTCTCAAAAAATACTTATATCACTAAAAAGTTTTAATTAAGATATTTTAAATGATAATTATATTGATATTTTTATTTTAATGTTTTAAATTACCATACGATTATATTAGGTTATTTTTGCCAAGATCTTATGATCTAGTGGTACTAAGTTTCACTCTCATATGGAAGGTTGTGGGTTTAAGTAACAAAGTTAGCACTAGTCAAATGAAAATATTAAGTTACTTTCAATATATTATTGATTCATTTTCAAAATATTGTAATTTCAATTTTACAATACTAATGTAAATTCATCATTATATTGATAAACATTAAATAAGTTCATTAAGCAAACACAACAAATTCATTTTTATAATACTTCAAGTTTGTTTTAATTTTTACAATTGTAATGTAACAACATTATAATGATAGATCTTAAGTTTTACAATTAATAAAACGATGCAAGTTCATTATATTAGTTATTCATTTTTACAATACTGAATGTTCATCTTTAAAATAATAATGCAATTACGTCATAATACTGATAAAACTAAAATATTTTCATTAAGATAATATTGGAGGTTCATCTTCACAATGTAGAGTGTTCATTTTATTAATATTGCAAGCCTATGAATAAACAACTAATATTCAAATATATTACGGAGTATTATTATTAGTATCATTCAAAAGATTTCAAATAGATATTTTTAACATTATTGTTATGGAATGTACAAGTAATATGGAACCTATATAAATTAGGTAACATGGAGATTTATAAGGATTTGAGTAAGTAGTCATACGGAAATTTGTTTCTTATTAAAAGTCTTCTAGCATGTATTTATAGGGTTGTGTATTCTGTTTTCTAATATACAATATACAACTTAATGAACTTATTCAAAAACTCTCTCTTTACTTTCGTAACATGGTATTAGAGCCTTTACAATAAATTTTTTTTTCGTTGGAAATTCTGACATCCTAAGAGGCGCCGCCACCCTCGGTTGCCACTCTCCTATGCGTCGGCGCGTGAGGCTCCTCCAACGTTTTAGTCAACTACTCTTGGGTTGCCTGAGTTTGTTTGCCAAAAACCTAGACTTGGTTTGGACTATTGCGTTGTCATTGACTTTTTACTTCACACTCACTTTGTCTTGTACACATTCAGGCTTGAATTTTGTGTACTTTGTGATCATTTATTTTTTCATAGATATAGCTAAAAATAAGTCTGATGCATCTGCCAAGTCTGTCTTGATCATTGTTGATGAGTTTGCTAAGTTGGAGTCCATTGCTTGTTTTGTTGTTGCACCCCTTTTTGTGCTCATTGTGCATGTTATCCTTCCGTTGGTAAAGAAATCGTGTCATCTTTGTTGGAGTTTGTCTTCTTCACCCAGTGTTTGTATGTCGTATTGGTGGTGTCCAAGCTTCCGGTTCAGGCGAAGGTCCAATCCCAAGCTTGTTCTGTCCACTTTGAGTTCACCTAGTTGTCTGTGGTATTGGTAAATTATATCGTGGACCGCGCATCAAAACGACGTCGTTTTGATTAATGAAACAGACAGATGAAACAACTTTCGTTCTATGCCATTCACTTTCAGTTCATATACACTGCAGTTATATTTCAACACAACTGCAGTTACATTTCGATATAACTACAGTTTCATTCGATAATATAAAAACAACAAATATGAAACTGTTATTCAGTATCAATTCATTTACACTGCAGTTAAATTTCAACACAACAACAGTTACATTTCGATATAATTACAGTTTCATTTAATAATATCAATCACAAATGTGAAACTGTTATTTAGTATCAGTTCATATACACTACGGTTACATTTCAACACAACTACAATTACATTTCGATATAACTACAGTTTCATTCGATAATATAAAAATAAATGTAAGGCAGTATCTTTTGAGATGAACTGTAGTATAAGTGACCACGGTCCACAGTATAACGACTGGGTATTGGTGGCGTCCAAGCTTTCGTTTTAGGAGAGTGCACTAAATGAGATTTTGAGTTAGTTATTTGTGTAGCAAGTTGAACATGATTAATATCTATACTCCAACTTTATGGGAGTGTTATGGAATGTACAAGTAATATGGAACCAATATATATTAAGCAACATGGAGATTTATAAAGATTTGAGTAGGAAGACGTATGGAAACTTTTCCTTATTAGAAGTGTTCTGTATGGAAATTTGTAACATTGTTTTTATTTATCCAAAAAATAATAATAATAATACATGTACATGATAATATACAAATTGTTGTCATCTGTATGAACTTACACAGTATTATTATAACGAACCTAGAATATTATAATAATAAATTATGATCAATGATACATTTTAGTGATCTTACAGTATTATGATTTATACTTATTATTGGGGCATTTATTATCAAAGCCCATTGTTCCTAATTCCAATCATTATTGTGTGGACCATACTATCAAATAATGTACATTCAATATAAAAATAATGTACATTGTATTCGGGTAATATACATTATTTGTGTACTGAATGTACATTGTTTTTATACTATAAAAACAATGTACATTCAGTACAAAAATAATGTACATTTAATACATAAAAATGTACATTTTATTGTGGTCCACACAGCTATGTGGACCATGGTCCACACAATAATCTGCCTCCTAATTCCTCTTAGTCGGTTGATTTTTTAAAGACCATTTGAAAATGTGGGAAAATGATTTTGGAAATTGATATCTAGAAAATGACTAATTTTTTGAAAAAATATTTTTATTTTCTAATGTTTTGTTGAAAGGTAGAAAGTTATATTTTTTTTAATTAGTTGAAATATTTTTTATTTGGTTTATTTTCCAAAACAATAAACCGAAATATATAACAAAATTATTTCTTATAAAATATTAATCATTTTAATAATAATAAAAAATATTATTGTTGTTGTTGTTGTTGTTGTTGTTGTTGTAATACAATAAAGTTTTTCATGTTTTAATATAAACAATAAACCTTATGTAGCGAGGAGAGCACCAGGTATTAATCATCTCCTATTTGTTGATGATAACTTTTTTTTCAAGCTACCAATATTGTCTTATTGCATATGAACAACTTTATGGACAACTAGTTAATTTTTCTAAATCCTGCATTTCTTTTAGTCTCAACACTTCAAGTGAAAACAAGCATGTAGTTTCTTCCATTCTTAATGTCACTGTAAGTCATGGGATAGGAATATATATATATACATATATATATATATATATATTGAAGTTAAGCGGAAACCCTACATTTGTGCAGTCACCCTCTTCTAGAGAATTCTCTCCTTCTCTCATTCTCTCTTCTCTCTTTGGTTCTTTACTCTCTAGTTTGAGACTTTGAGACTCTTCTCTCATCTTTGTCTTAGACTCAGTCTTAGATTATTTTCTCATTCTCTTGTTTTCTCTTCTGCCCTTCTCAGTTCTCACTTCTCAGAGTCCTATTAGTCACCCCAGTTCCGGTGAAAGCCCTAGTCCCTGAATCCGTCACTACAAGAAAAATGTTTATAGACAACGGTTAAAAACCATTGTCTTTAAGGTAAAATTTTCGTTGTTGAAGCCGGTGTTGTTGTAAGTCTCGCACAAAGACAACGGTTTTTAACAACGATTAAAAATCATTGTCTATTGAGTGTTGTTGAAGCCAGTGTTGTTGAAAGTCACGCACATAGACAACGGTTAAAAACTGTTGTTTATTGAGTGTTGTTGAAAGCGGTGTTGTTGTAAGTCCCGCGTGAATTACTTATTGTGAGAGTGAGACATAGAGACTTAGAGATGGTGACCTATGGACTCTGGAGGGTTAGTTATGACTGTCGATTGTAGTTTGTTGGCTAGGAACTGAAGCCCTTTGTTCTCGGGAGATTATTTTTGTGAAACGAAGTAATTGCTAAACCCTAATTTACTTTTTCGTTATTCTGTGATAGTGTGATATACTGATATATCATATATGGAATATTGATATTGATAAATTGTCTCAGTTGTATCTTTGGTGTTTTTTTCTGAAAAATGAATACTAGGGTTTTTTTTTAATTATATTCTGGAAGTTCCAGTTAGCATGTCTCTTGACTGTGATTTTGAAAAATTATACCCCTGTGTTAAAATTTGGTATTTTCCAGTTTGTATGTCCCCAAATTCCTAATTTGGTGGTACTGTGGAGTGTGGAAGCCCCTTATATTATGGTTATTAAATTGTCTCTGATTTTGTCATTTTGTTGGAAACCCTAGGCCCTATTTGTATTTTTGTATGCTGATTATGTGCAACTGTGTATGCTTATCAGTTTATGATGCTTGGATAATGGATATATGTCCTTAGACGCTTAAAGGCATAATAAATTGCCCCTAGTTTGGTGGAAGCACTAGCCCCTAAGTGTGAAATCTATATAAATGAATAAATGATGAACATTATAAAGTAGATGTTTGCATACTTTGCTTGATGTACATAATTTTTGTTCATAGAGTACATTATTTGTGTACATAAAAATTAGGTGTATATAGTACATTATATTTGATGGTGTTCCATTCTAATCATTATTATTTGGCCATGTAATATGTTACACTTACAAATATCATTTCGTGTTCAGATGCAAATTGATGATTATGATATTGGGAAAAAAGAAATCTCTCCAAGTTCAAAACAAAGACAATTCAATCAATGTCTTGATTTTGAGCTTCAATTGGCCTCCAACATTGACATTTCTGATGCAGAACTGGTAATTTATAATACATAATATTATAAATTAATAAATTCTGTGAAAGCCATTTTATATATACTCATTGTTTATACTTCTAAAATCATATGTATTTAGAAATTCGATTAGTGTAGTCATGGTACGTAATTAACATTTTTGAAAGTCGCGGATAGCAATTAACACTACTACAATAGTCATTGGACCAAAATGGCAATTTTCTCATGATTTTATGTCATACTCATTCATGTGTTTGCTTGTGTATATAACTACCATTTTGTTTCAATATATGTGTAGGATTTGTTCTTGACATCTTTGAGAGCAAAATATGCTGTAGACATTATTTTCAGAAATGAATGAGTACAGAGAATCTGTACTAAAGATAGCACGGAATAATTACAAGTCAACTTGATGGGATAGACAACTTATAATTAATTGACTTCTATGCCATAATGGCAGTTGCATTGTAAAACATTTGGATTGACAGCTAATGATATAATCTTTTGTTCAATAGTAGTTCCAAGATTTGGTTTATATAATCTTTTGTTCAATAGTAGTTCCAAAGATTTGGTTCTAAACATCCCATGTGTATTAATGGAAGACTAAAAATTTTGGTAAGATTCTTTGTACTTTCCACTTATATGATATGACTAATAAATAATATTGACTTTTATTTTGCATGAGATGGTTAAATATTAGTATCAATTCAAGTATCAAGGATACATTTTGTTAGCTCATAGGATACATTATTTTAAAGCGTTAGGTACATTTTTCAAACCCAAAAACTACATTACAAAAATCAAGTGATGGTCTGTTCACAAACACGTGAGCTTAGCAAAGAATACATTTTGTTAGCTCATAGCATACATTATTTTAGAGCGTTAGGTACATTTTTCTAACCCACAAAGTAAATTACTAAAATAAAGTGATGGTCAATTCACAAACACATGTGAACTTAGCAAATGATACATTTTGTTAGCTCATAGGGTACTTTATTTTAAAGAGTTAGGTACATTTTTCTAACCCAAAAACTGCATACAATAATTAAGTGATGGCCAGTTCACAAACATGTGACCTTAGCAAATGATACATTTTGTTAGCTCATAGGGTACATTATTTTAGAGCGTTAGATACATTTTTCTAACCCAAAATGTACATTACAAAAATCAAGTGATGGTCAGTTCACAAACACGTGAGCTTAGTAAACAATACATTTTGTTAGCTCATAGGATACATTATTTTTTAGGGTTAGGTACATTTTTCTAACCCACAAAGTACATTACAAAAATAAAGTGATGGTCAGTTCACAAACACATGTGACCTCAACAAAGGATACATTTTGTTAGCTCATCGGGTAAATAAAAAAACAATACAACTAACATGTTACTAGCATAACACATTGATAAAAAACCAATACAACTAACAACTCAACAAAATGCACAATAGACAGTACAGATAAATCATGTATAAAAATAGTGTACCATATCCATTAAAATAATGTACCTAATGCTCAAAAATAATGTACCATAATAAAAAACACAAGAGTTAATTCCATTTTTGGTCCTAGATTTATAGGTGACATTCCACTTTTAGTCCTTTTTTTCAAAACATCCACTTTTGATCCTAGTATTATTGTGGCATGACCATTTTTGGTCCTCCATCAACAAAACAGTTTAAATTTCGTCAAATACAAGAGCATTTCAGTCTTCAATTTTGATTTTGTTTCAAAAAATAAACATCAAAAATATAGTGGGTCAACCTACTTTGCATAAAAAAAGAGCAAAATGTCATTGTATTTAACTGCATTTCAATGATTTTCTTGACGGAGGACCAAAAATGGTCATGCCACAATAATACTAGGACCAAAAGTGGATGTTTTGAAAAAAAAAGACTAAAAGTGGAATGTCACCTATAAATCTAGGATCAAAAATGGAATTAACTCAAAAACACAACTTTGAAATCAAAAAGCACACAGAAATTATACATAAAAATAATATACCATATCCATTAAAATAATGTACCATAATCAAAAACACAACTTTCAAGTAAACAAAATTTAGTACAACTTCTAATTATCATTTGAATTGTTTTGAGACTTAGCCCTAACACAAATCAACTCTGAAATAGTATTGCCACTAGGATGAACAAGATACTCACTACCAACAATATCATAAACAACTTGCTGCACAGAAGATTGGACTACAACCTTTGTGTTTTTTTCAACCGTCTTTGCATAATTTTTTCGGCTTCTAACTTGGTTATACTTTTTTTGTACTGACTAATTGGTCTCCGATTACGGTCACCTTTCACACCACTTCGCTCTGGATTTTGTATACCACCACTTGGCATGGGTCTTTTCAAATCACCAAAGCAAATGAGACCAACATCACCTTCAATCCTTCTTCTACAATCGTCAAAAATTTCTTCACATATTTGTCGAGCTTTGCAATTGTCTTGACTTGATAGAACTAACCTTTGCAATTTTCTACCCATTTGTATAACCCAAATTGGAGAAGAAACTGTAAACGCACTAGAAGAAGATTCAATATCCATAATCCTGTCTTCAGCCACCTTTTTTGTCCACCTTTTACAGATATATTTCTCGAAATTTTTTCAACACAATGAATATTAAAAATACGCAAACAATGTGAACTTGCAAGTACAAAATATGTTCATATCCTTGAGAACAACGCACATCTTCCCCATTCTCCTTACTCCTCAACTCAGAAACCACATTGACAAAAGAGTTATAAAAATCACACAAGCCAGATGTTTTATATAACCTTATTGAAACTGAATGATTTGTAGTCTCACTTCGTTGGGAAGATAAAATACCTCTAGAAAAGTAATCTTTACTAAAAGCAGGACACCACTTCTCCCTAATATCATACAATTTGTCTAACCAAGCATTTGTATGACACTTATACTCTGTCACCATCCTGAAATTTGTGTGAAAACAACAAACCTACACATAAAGAACAAGGAAAAGATCTAAGTTCTAAATGCAACTGGAAAAGAAGGAAAAAAAAAACATTATCAAAATGTTACTGCAAAAGATACATTTTCAGTATGCATAAGGTACATTATTAAAACACATAAAGTACATTTTCTAAACACTATAATTTCCAACTTAACATAAAAATAAAACATTACGTGGTTGATTTTATAAGCACAAACTAATACAAGTCACAATGCAAGAATGACAAAACACATATAGACAATGATAAATTTAATAGTATACGTACCTATTCCAATAAAATTCAAACTCAGCTTCAGTGTCTGTGTACTTCAATAGAAGATTAAATAACTCCATAATGCCTTTTTGACTCCTTAAACCTTTGATATTCTTTTTTGAATTCTCTCCAATATGCCAAATACAAAGTCTGTGCCTTGCACTTGGGAAAACTTATGAAATTACAACAGACATAGCAGAACATTGATCGGTCATTATTGTTTGTGGACACTTACCATCCATAGCTTGCAAGAATGTCTTAAACAACCAAACAAATGATTCGATCCTTTCATTCAATAAAAACTCACAACTAAACATTATGTTCATGTAATGGTGATTCATGCCAACAAAGGGACCACAAATCGTATCGTACTTATTAGTACGATACGTTGTGTCATGTACTACTAAATCACCAAACAACACAAAATCCTTCTTCATTCTTGCATCCCTCCAAAAAAAACTACACAATCTTGCATCGCCATCCACTTCAAAATCAAAGAAAAAGTTAGGTTCATTTAATTGCCCCTGCCTAAAGATCTCAATTAGTGAAGTTGAATCAATGCCATCTAAGCTCTTTATCGAATCTGTAAGTAGGCTATTATATGCATCCCTTGGTGTAAATCCAACGAAAGGTGAACCTCCAGACTGATGCTTCAACAACCGGATGTCATCCGACAATGCAACCCCACTCCTTTTAAAGTCTTTTAAATAAAACAATTGATTATCACCAACACTTCGGTGTGACTGAAGAAGATAGTTTTCCGAAGGTGGGCACAACTCATGGTTATGATCCTTTACATGTTTTGTCACAATCAGCTGCCCATTAGACGCCATATCAAACTGACAAAATGCAGTACACCCAATTCATGTGTTTACCCTTGAATATGACCTAGAAGACTTATCTATATTATACTTGAAACCAACATTTGCACAGTAGAATTTCTTCATTTTAACAGTCTGACTACCGGGAACATAATACTACTTGCCCTTCCCAACACTAAATCCCAATCTAAAAGCATAGTCATTATATAAATTATATGCTTCTTCAATTGAAGCAACTGTAATCCCCAACAACTCCTGATTAACTGTAAATTTAAAAAAACAATACACTTAACAAGTTACTAGCATAACAATACAACACATTGATATTATCTTTAGTGAAAATCAAATTTATAAGTAGAGGGGGAGTGAGGTGTGCCGAATAAATCCAGCCATGCTCTACAAAGAAATAAGATATTCACTATAAGAATAAACTGAATGCACAACAAACAGTCCAAATAAAAACTGATGAATTAAAATAATGTATCTTATGAATTAATAATATACTTACTGCATATAAATAATGTACCTCAATCAGAAACACAATAGTCACTAAAAGAATAAATTGCATGCAGAACATAAAGTACAAATAAATCATGCATAAAAATAATGTACCCTATTTATTAAAATAATGTACCTAATGACCAAAAATAATATACTTTAATCAGAAGCACAACTTACAAAATCAGAATGCATACATAAATGATGATATATAAAAATAATGCACCCTATGTATTATAATAATGTGCCTATTGCATATAAATAATGTACCTCAATCAGAAGCAAAATATTCACTAAAAGAATAAATTGCATGTAGAACAGAAAGTACAGATAATTCGTGCATAAAAATAATGTATCCTTATTCCAAAAAAAAATGTATCATATCCATTAAAATAATGTACCTAATGACAAAAAATAATGTACTTCAATCAGAAACACAACTTACAAAATCAGAATGCACACAGAAATAATGATATATAAAAATAATGTACCTCAATCAGAAGCGCAACTAATAATAATTAAATAATAATAAACAACTTAAAAAAAGATGGAATAGAAGAACTCTCATCCATAGCATTAGAAAAACTAACATGGACTCCAATTGGTGAACTCTCATCAATTGCACCCCCAAAAGTGCCAACTGCAAATAATTTACGTTAAGCATATAAACAATATATCTAATAAATACATTAAGCATGTTCACCAATGTAGCATGTAATCAAATACACACTTGGAATTGATTCAACATCAATGGGAGAACTCAATTCAACATCAATCAAAGCATTCACATCTCCTACAATATAATAAAAAACACGATATAGATTAAAAAGCAAACCTAAATCACATATAAACAATATAAAAACCTATAATATCATCATTTAATTCGATAGCATCAATTCTGTTGTTTGTTTCACTGATGTTATCCATGATGCAAGATGCGTATTCAATGATGGAGAAGAAGCAATTCGATGAATGAAATTGCAGAGATGGCAATCGCAGAGGCGAGATGGCGATGAATGAAATCGTCAGCAACCCATATTCAACTGATGCAAATTGGAATAGAAAGAAGCAAATTCAATGAAGATGGCGAGATGAAAATCGCAAAGGAGGCTGCGATTGATCGAATGAAATCACAAAAAAAGGGAACAATGACTGAATCACATACTGGAACAATCGTAGAGACGCGTCGTGCATAACAGCCTAACGACGACTAACGGCGTTACAACTTAAGCTGCTTATTTAGGTTAAACGGCATATATAATTTTGGGCCATAGTCCACACAGCTGTGTGGATCATGATCCATGCAATAATTTGCCATCATCTTAATAGTGGGTTGGGTTGGGTAATATAATTGAATAAAATTGCTATAAAATATAAAATTTTGGTATTAAATTACCACATTTTACAAGTTTGAATAAAATTGCAGTAAAAATTACAGTTTTTTTTCACCAATATGTCTTTCTAGAATATATACTTTTTTTTTTTTAATAATTCTTGAATATGTACTTTTTTTTTGTTTTTGAATACTCTTGAATATGTACTTAATTGCCTAATTCTCAAAGACAAGCATTGTTATTTATTGGATTGGGTTAGATACAATTATACAAAGGAATCTCTTTAAAAAACTTGTTATTTTACCACATCAAGTATTCTTTCCTCTTCCCTCATGCCAACCATCGTTGATTTCTTGTTTGTCTTCTCATCCTTCTCCGCCTTTTCTTAAATGTTCTTTGGGTTCTTTTGTGAAACCGTATTTAATCACTACCCTTGATTGGGAATCTCCACTAGGAGACGAGAGACTGAATGGTAATACTTGAGAAAATACGTGGGCATTATCGAATATTCAGTTTCGGCTGCCGAATAAAGAACGCAATAGCTTACCAACTTTGCTCAACACTGCAATCCAGGCGGCACAGGAAAAAGGGAACACATTTGCAGAAACTAAGGTATTGTTCTCGAAAATCTTCCAAAAAAATTCAATTTTTTGTTCTGGGTAATCCTTAAATATGCACATTCGATGATCTTATCAGAGGCTTTTAGTGTTCATGTTGCATTGATGATTGATCTGTTGGATATTTGTACAGTAATAGAGATTAATGGTTCAGATGTCTACCATGCAAGCTTAAATAATATTTGGAGTTGTGGAGTAGTAAATATTATTGAGTTTGGTAGAGATGATTTTGGGTTATTTGAGAGGTCTCAAGAGGTGTTCGAGAAGTCCACGAGAGGTCGATTCGCGGAATCTATTTTACAGAAGTGATGTCTCGAACATACTCTACATAACCTCTCGAATGGAACTTGGTTTATGTCTCGAAGGTCCGCATGGAAATCAATGTCTCTTTAGAGCTTTGATGTTTCGCATGACATGAATCTTGCGTGGATTGCATAGCAGTGATGTCTCAAAGGTTCAAATGAATTTGGTGCTTTGCATTTTGGATGTGAGAAGTGTTTTACCTCATCATCTCATTTACCTCATCACTTGCCATTTATGTCTCGAATGTGATGATGATGTATCTCTCGAAGGCATAAACCTTATCTCTCGAAGTGTTGTCTTCTAAGCTAAACACTTGCATGGAATTTGGGGTGTATCTAGCATCTAAGCTAAACACTTGCATGGAATTTGGGGTGTATCTAGCATAGAAGCTAAACACTTGCATGGAATTTGGGGTGTATCTAGCATAGAATTATGCGTCTTGCATGGAATTTGGGGTGTATCTAGCATAGAATTATGCGTACTTTTACTACCCATCTTTGTGAATATATTACATGACATATTGCATGGATACAATACATTAGAAGTCATTAATATATTTCATTTTGGCTATTAATCTACGTAAGCATATAAATTACGTATGATTATTTAAATCCCAAAAATCAGTTATATTTTCATATATATCTTTGGAAGTTGGTTTATTAACTGATGTGAACTTCCAAGTAACTGCTCCTAACAGTTAGAATTTATCTCTATAAATTCTAGGAGTGTTATCTGAGAATATACAGAATATAGAATATATCATATGAAAATATACATGCAATTGATTTGCATGAAACCTTGATATTTCACAGTCCTACAATTCTCTAGGAAATTCTTAATTGAAGCAACTTAAGAATTTCGTTATCTTCTTGTATCCCATAAGATTAAATATGGAACCCTGTTGCTTTTCTGAGGGAGATTTAAAGCTTATAGGAAAGTGATTACACGCCTGAAGATACCAGATGATCCGGTTTTGTTCCTTTGTTCTTCTGTATTATATTGTATCTCTTTTGTATTATAGATAGCAGCAACAATTTTTCCAACATGATCCTTCACTCGAAAGCATTGCCAGAATTATTATTTTGTTTTCGTATCTTAGCTTAGTGGCTTTCATTTCTAAATGTAATTCTGTTGGTTATAATCTACTAGTATTCCTAGGGTCAATATTCTTGTTTAAATTGATCCTAAATGAGTATGGAGGATTGGAGGCATGCGTATTTAGTTAAATCCCTAAAGTATTTGTGAGCCAAAGTTACCTAGTGTTTTAGTGAAGATATGAGTTAATACCCAATTTAGTCTTCGAACACAGTGGTTTTTCTGGATTTAGTCTAAACAACATTTTGTGCTTAATTAGGTTTTCGACTTTGATGGTTTTATCCAATTAAGTCTTCGGCTGTTAGAATCAAGGACTAAATCGAGAAAAATCATAGAGTTAGTGACTAAATTGGATAAAACCACTATAGTCTAAGACTAACTTGGGAAAACTACTATAGTTGAGGACTAAATTGGGGTATTAATAGATGTGAAATTACCAAGTTATCTTAACAAAGGACTCAATTGAGTAAAACCATGAAAGCCAAGGACCTAATTAAGCACAAGAAGTTGTTTAGGACTAAATCGAGAAAAGCCACTATAATCGAGGACTAAATTGGGTATTAACTTGTCAAAATATATATATTAATGTTCTATCTATAATGGTAGGAAATCTGAACTTCAATTGGTGTTGTTGAATTCATTATTTGAGATTTTTATATACATTCAGCACTTCTGTTATTTGTATACCTGCCTGTATCCTGATTCCTAGGTTAGGATTTATTGATTGAATGGTTGTATTCTTGAGCAGGTATTGATTACAATATTTATCAAGAATAGGGAATCTTATCGGTGTCTGCAACAAAATGGGATCCGAGGGCCCAACACCGGTAACGATTCATGTCACTGGCTTCAAAAAGTTTCAAGGTGTTCCCAAAAATCCTACTGAGAGACTTGTAACCAATTTGAGAAGTTATGTAGAAAAGAGAGGATTGCCAGCTGGTGTCACATTGGGTAGCTGCATTGTTCTTGAAACTGCCGGAGAAGCAGCACTTCCCGCGCTATGCAGGGTCATAGAATCGGGGACTAGTGCAACAAATAGTTCAAGTGGTAGACAAGTCGTATGGGTCAGTTTAGCAAAATCTAATTCATAATTTCTCTCCGTTGCTTCTCTCACATTATTTGGAAGTGATGGCATTCACAGATCAATTTTGAAATTTCAAATAATTAGTGCGGTAAAATACATAGAAAGTAAAGTGACTCCAGTCTTGAAATCATGAAATGCTTTAGTGACATATCTTCGAATAATTTTAGCTCTTTATGCCATGCCAAGTTCCTTGTAGAAACTTCGGTAGCAACTACTTTATCTTCATTTGGCATGCCACTTACTCTGTATCTAGTTTGGCATCTCTCCGCATCATAAATGTTTACATTTTCCATTACTCCTTTTTTTCGGTGGGAATAGATGCCGTTTTTCTTACCCGGGAGCCTTTGATTTGTTTGTTTCAGCTTCACCTGGGGGTAAATAGTGGGGCATTTAAGTTTGCAATTGAGCAGCAGACAGTAAATGAAGCTACTTTTCGATGTCCAGATGAGCTTGGCTGGCAACCTCAAGTGTGTGATTCATTTTTCACTTGGACCGAATGATCTTGAATTTGCCCGAGTCTAAATTTTCATTTGAATTTTGCAGCAACTGCCTATCATTGCAGAAGATGGAGGAATAACTTGCAAAAGAAAGGTGAGTCTTTCTCTTTATATGCATACATGTATAGTCCCAAGTAGACGATAATGTACTGCCAATCTGAATCATGGTTTTTATTTGCTTAGTCCAATTGTTTAGTATATTTAGGTTGATCTTTTTCCAACAAAAAGCATTTTGGAGAATAGTGAATTCTTGTACATTAACGAAGGATTAACCAGCTTGATTAGCGTGAGTGACCGTGTACTCTCATCCCTTAAGAAAGGTCGGGAGTTCAAAACCGCCTGTCGTATGGAAAAACCAATATGACCATGACTATTCCCCTAATTGGGCCTGCCCAATGCGAACGAGGATTATTTTGAGCCTGATACAGGCTTAAAAGTTCCTCCTATAGTTAGGGCCTACTCAAAAATGAATGAAATCCCATAATAGTGTAGACAATTGGCTTGATCCCTGGCTGGGGATAATGCATATGCGCCTGTGGTTATTAAGCCGGAGGCTCTGCCTGAGTGTAGGGTGGGTTTGGTTTCAGTACTAGCTAAAGTAGCCTTCTATGGATGGACAGAGAGGAAATGGTTTTCTATAATTTTGAACATATTCTATTGGGCGAAGGCCTGAAGGGCCAAGTCCAACACTTGCCTCTCAAAAATGTGGTGGTATAAAGAAATAAAGTTATGCCTTCGCTACTAGCTATAGCTTTTGGCGTAATTGTAAGCATTTGATCCTAACAAAGTGGTATCAGAACTAGGTCACGGGGGGTTCAGTCCCAGCAAGTTTGGCTGGCCTGAAGGTCCGGTCCAACACCCTTTGCCTCTTGAACTTTTGGTTTCATACAAGGAACTTTCACAGGTTTCTCATTTGAAGAGAGACCATTTGTTCAATATCTAACTATAATTCTTTGTTGTCCATTGCATTTTACTTCACTTATCTTCCCCATACGGTCTTACTTTTCATTTCATCTTTCGGGTGCCAGACATCTTGCTCTGCCGAGGCAATACTAGAGTTGTTAAATAAGAAACGGTATGAGGTGACCATTTCAGATGACGCAGGCCGGTTTGTATGCAACTATGTATATTACCATTCACTTCGGCTCGCAGAAGAAAAAGGTCATAAAACTCTGTTTGTCCATGTTCCTCCCTTCTATAGAATCAGCGAGGAAACCCAGATGCAGTTTGTAGTGGCATTGTTGGAGGCCATTGCATCAACTTGTTGATTTCTTTGACTTGAAATCTTAAATGTAAACTAGAAGGCTGTGCTTTTGTTTGTTTGTTTTTTTCTTTTTTTCACATTCACCTTTCACCCAAATGTATTGCAGTATTATGAACGTTACTTTCAATTGTTGTACTATATTTAGCTTTCCAGCGAACATTTGTTAGAAGTCATTTTTCTGATTTCTAAACACACTCTTGATTAATGTGCAGATTAATATTTTGTTGCGGGTAGGGAATCTGTCCGCTCATGAAACACTTATTTTCTTTTAGGTGACTAAGAAAAACCTCAGTCACTATTCGAGATAGCATGCAACGCAATAAATGCTCATATTTATATGATTATTGATTATTTAATTTTTTAAAAAAATATTTTGTCTATAAATATGTAAATGTATTCGACCCTAATTTTCATAAACTTTTATAAACTTTAAAAATTTGGTGGTATTCCATTCAAATTTTTAGAGTCTTTAAATTGCTACAAAAATTTAAAGTTTTTATCTACCAAATACCTTTTTATATGAAAAATTATGCTTTCAATCCCTCTATTACTATCATACGAATATAAAGTTATCTTTATCTTTGTGATTCTCTCGTACTTCTACAAGCAAATTCTACGGCCATAACAACATATTTGCACTATTTGGATTATACTCTCTCCGTCCCATTTTATGTGTCTGGTTCGGTTATCGAGGCTTGATTGAAGTTATTTTAAATTCAATTTTTCATAATATTAAGTTTAATATTAATATACAAAATTTATATATTTAGAAACTACACTAAAAAAATACTATTAAACACAAAAAAATCAAATTTAAAAACAAGTAAAAAATAATAAAGAAAATAAACAAAGAAGAAAGAGTAAGGTTGACGAATGAATAGTAAGTAAGATAGATGAAATATTTGGTTTGAAAGACAAGATTGCAAAGGGTAATTAAAAGAATGAGATAATAAGAGTTATTTTGATAATCAGAAAGGTCCCATGGTCTAGTGGTCAGGACATTGGACTCTGAATCCAGTAACCCGAGTTCAAATCTTGGTGGGACCTCAGAGTTTATATTTTTACATAATTTTAACCTTTTGTTCGTTTTCATCTTGATCAAATACTTTATTAACGTACAAACAAATAAATAGAACTAAATATTCTTAAAAAAAAAAAAGTAGAACTGAATATATTTATACCTTCAATTCTAAAATCTACCTCTACAAACTTAATAAGAGCCAATAAAATTTGGCCAAAATATTAGTGTAATTGCGAGCCAATAAAATTTGACCCTAACGGAAATTAAAAAATATTGGTTTAATTGCTTATTGAAATGGAATATTTGGTTAACTATTTATAATTCTTACCTTGCTTATTGATTTTCATAATGAAGGTCTTAGCTTCGGATCTCATTCCAATCAAAATTGACATAATTGTTAAACATACACTATGAATATGCCACATTGTATTTAAAAATACAATATAAAATTTAACATTAACTTTGATCAATTAATTAGAATCACGCATTTGGCATTGATGAAATGATACACCTAATTTACAGTATATATTCAACACATATGGAAAACTATGCCTATTATCATTGTCTTTTTGGGGAAGGGGGACTTGGTTCTGTTTTTTAAGGTGCACTGCACCAATGTACTAAAATTGCAGTGATGCACAACTGGGGACTAGATCAAATCAAGAATTTATTTCTGACGGAAGTAGTAATAAGATGAAACATGAATCACACCAATTAATATGGTTTTGTGTTGCAAAAATTATACTTAGGTACTATCTAGTGGATGTGCTTCCCTCTAAAACTGCTATTGCACTAGTTAATCCAACATTTCTACCACATGTCATAGTTATACATTCTTGAAATATTTACTTTTATGAAAAATTTGATAATCTTGCACTGATATACGCCAGAATACTGAATGATACTTTGATAAATTCTGAGACACTAATTTAAAAATACACATTAGGCATTGGACTATTCACACAATGTAATATATATCTAATTTTCGAAAAAAAAAGTGGTAATATGGGGCAATATATTTGGAGAAACCTTGTTCAAGATGAAGCCCGCCGACCAAACGAGAATTTTGAACTGGAATTGTCGTGGGTTAGACAATTTTGTGACAATTCGTGTTTTGATGGACCTAGTTCACTCTAAGAAGCCATCTATCATCTTTCTCATGGAAACTTTACTTACAAAATATTTGGAGAAATCTGTGTAGGATTGTTTTTTTTTCCTTAAATATTGTTTGACTAAGAATTTTTTTTTTTGTCACTATAGAAGGGAACCATAGTTGAGAAACTAATTGAAGAGATTGCTGGAAATGACCAACACCTGTGGCGCTTACCTATTGGATTGTCAATGGTGACAATTCTTTCTCCTGGTCCCTTCTTTTCTTTTATGGTCTCTAATAATTCTCCATCCTTCCATGTAGGATCATCATACTCATAAAATTAACTTTCACAAGAATAAAAAGATTTGATATCATCCTCACTCCCCAAATCATCATCAAATTGTAAGGAATCACACTCCCATGAGCAAAAAGAAACTCTATCCCACTCGTTAGTATAAATCACAAAGGAGCCATCCTCACAAACATCGTAAGAATTTTCAATAAGAGTTTGAGCGAAAGTCTTACCTTGTGTGGGTTTTTCTTCTTCCCACACAATTTCAATGTGTTCCTCATCTTCACTCTCAATCCCTCCCCATTGTTGTGCGTTCAACTCAAGAGTCGAAACTTCTTGGTGTACTGGGGCATCAAGTTCTGTGGATTCTTCTACACTCACCTTTTCATCATTAGTTCTTCTTTCCATCTTGCCATCACTTCGCGGTTCGGTTTCCATTGTCAAGGAGTCATCTATGGATGGGTTGTTAGCCCGTGGCAACATTTTCTTCATGAACTCTTCCGACATCGATAGCATTTTAGTCTCAATTTCGTCTAGTGGAAGTCTTTCCTTGCGAAGAGCGACAAGATTCTTCTTCATTTCGCTTCTAATTTCATTTCTTAGATTGATAGTATCCTCCTTGGCCATTTGTATGAACATTTCTAATTTATCCTTCAAGATTTGAATTTCGTTATTGACCGGAGGAAGATACTCACAAGATGGTCTCTCATATGGTATGGATTGGGTAAAATTTTGAGCAAAAGGTGGTGTTTCGTGGAAATATATATCATGTTGTTGTGGTGGGGGTGAATATCTAGGATTCATATAAGAATGAGAATACCAATTATGGTTTGATGGAGGGACATAATGAAATGGAGGTTCAACAGTTGAAGGAATTGTGGCCTTTAATGCTGGTTCACAATTGGGGTCAATCTCCTTCATGACTTGAATAAGTCGGTTGTTAATACTCTCAGCTATAGAGCTCAATGATTCCTCTCCGTCTTGTAATTTTGGTCTCTCTAGTCTTTCATGTTTAAGCACAGAGAAGGTAGCATATGGATATGGTTCGTAGTTGGGATAATGTAGAGTATTTGCGTAAGGAGAGTAGGTATATTGTGGTGGTGGGTATTCATAAGGATTTGAATAGTAATATGGGTAAGGTTCATAAGTTTGGGGTGAACTATTTCTTGTATATGGTCTTCCATGGTATGGGTAACCATGGGGATATGTGTAAGCACTCATTTTGTAAGCTTTAATTGATTTGATGAAGAAAATATCTTGTGCAAAGCTTAACAAACAACAAATGTTTCGCAACTAGAAGCAGTTGCAAGTGAGTAACAAGATATTCAAGGAAAATAGGCTCACTTTTTCAATCAAGTAACCAAAAATAAGGAAATTAAACAAACAAAAAGAAAGCAATTCAAGAACTCTTAAAAATCTACTTCCAAGATGTCAACACAATTCAAGAACTGTTTGCTATCCCCGGCAACGACGCCATTTTAACAAGGGATGTGTATTGCGGTGAGGTGAATGTAGGTGTTAAAACGAAGAGTCAAGACTCCCCGAGTGTCGTGTCTCTCACGGATGACAAATTGGAGCGAATATGTGTTGGCATTTAGGAGGTTGAAAAGAAAGAGTCACGGGAATAGCTAAGGCTAGGGGTCATTTTGTAAGAAAGTTGGAAGGTTTAAAAGGGTTGTGTTGAAAGAAAAGGAAAGGCGGAGATTGAGGCTCTTGGCTAACCTATGTGGTCTACTATCTAGTGGTTTTGCAAGCAAATGACGTGGAGTTGGCTAGGGAGTTCATGGCACTTCACCAAGTGGCGTCACACTTGGACTCCCACATCCTCATTCGGTTGGGGCATTTCATTGAACACCTTGTCTACCACTCCTCTCGGACCTCCTCCTTTCGGACTAAGGGCGGAGATGTGGGTGAGTTGGACTCGTGAGTGGCTGCTATCGCGCACGCACTCACTTTCACTGAGTTTGCTACCTAATGTGGCCACACATAGGCACAAAGCATAAAGAACATCAACCACACAAGTTTATCATCCAACATTCAGAAAGCTCACATATTTCATACAAAGTTATATAAAATCAACCACATAGTTTAGCTTCGGGGCCACCAATCCCCTTTCTACTCTAAGCTATCGTTAAAATAAAGAAGCAAGAAGAAGAAATGAAAATTTCAAAGAAAGCAAGCATTAAATCAAACATTGAAGAGAAGAGTACCATCCATGATGAATGGCTCATTTCCATCTTGTTCTTGAAACTTCAATCCTCCTATCTTGATCTTGAATCTACTCTAATAGAAAGAAAGTTTTCTCCTAAAAGGGGAGAAAACCCTAAGAAACTTCAGATCTTAACCTATTCTATGGCTTTCTATCCCTGCTCTCTCCATTCGAAAAAGGGGTTTAAATAGGCACCGAAAAACCAAAATTTCCGAAATGGCCCCTGTGGCCGAACCACGCGTGGTGGTGGGCGTGGAGAGCCACTGGAAAGTATCCACGCCCATCCACACGTGTGTTGGGCTGCCTGGGAGGTTCTTGCTTCGCGGCTTCGTTTGCCTTTTACTCTGTTTTGGCTTCAAATCCCTTTCCGATCTGTGAAAATACTTCAAAACTTTTTCTAAAATTAATGTTAGAAGATTTTGATCACATTCTAGTTTAAAATGCATGAGATTGTAAAAAATGGGTGGCAAAACTTTATATTTTATCCTCTTTTAGACCCTTAATATGTGTTAGGAACCTCGAGTTGTTGATTTTGATGATACCAACTATCCGAGGAGATCCCTAACTTTTGTCTTGTCTTTAGAATAGGTTTATGCTTTGTATCTCGGTCTTACAGGATAACCGAATCCTTACTAATTTCTAATCATTAAGGATCCGAGTCTTATATACCAAAGACTTGAAGACTCCAATCGAAGAGTGAAGTACCAAAGAGTTGAAGATCAGAAGTGATGAAGACTTGAAGAACCGAAGACTAGGATCATGGGCCGAAACATGGAAGGGCCAAGCTTCTATGACCGAGAAATCAAAGTGTGATTGTCTTGAGGAGATTAAGAGAAATGATAAGGTCAATCATTCTCGCACAACAAAGGCAAAGACATTCTCTGATAAGTTGTCTTATCTACTGCCTTGAGAATGGGTATAAACTGAATGTCATTTTGGGTCCTATGCAACGATCCCAAGGAGCATTTAATGATTGTCACCTTTTTGAGGGACAAAAGACAAATTGTCCTTGCACAAAAGTGGACAAACGGCTAGAAAGTACTGACATTCTGAAAAAGATGAAAACACTACCCATTGGATATTACACACTGGACAATAGGTTTTGAATTTCATTTTCCCTCTAACGGATATGAAATTCCACCTATAAATACCCTTGTCCCATCTCACTTTGACAAGGTTGAAAAATGCGAAATATTGTCTATCAAGTGAAAAACTCTCAGTGTGATATTCATAAGCTTACAAGTGATATTCAGATTTCTTTAGAAATTCTTGTGTGATTAAAGAGATTATCAAGAAAACTAATCACAAGGATTTCAAGTTGGAGAATCATCACAACCTTTCAACCATCTCTACAAGTGAAGTAGAAAGAGACGGAGTAAACTTGGAAGAAGTTGAAAAACCTACAACAACAAGGCTGCCGGGCTTAGTGATCAAAAGAGCTTGTTGTAACGGAGATTGTACTATTAAGGAGAATATAGTGCAAACCTTCACGAGTTGTGAAGAAGAGTGGAGTAGGCTTAGTTAACAGCCGAACCACTATAAAAACTCTCTCTCTTTCTCTCCTTTGTTTACTTTACGTATTGCATTGCATATGTCACTCAAACATAAAATCTTTTACAAGAAAAACCTAATTGCAAAGTGAAGCTAAAATTTGATATAACATTTCCGCTGCATTAACTCTTTAGAAGAAAAAGTTTTCAAAATCCCTTGTGAGTCTATTCAACCCCCCCCCCCCCTTCTAGACTCACATTGTTACCACCGGGACCAACAAGTGGTATCAGAGCCTGTTACCTTGAACGGTGAACACTCTGTGTATACTGCCTGGTGATCCTTTTTGAAAAATCATCAAAATATTTTCGTACTTTGCACTATGTCTAAAATGGAACATTATAGACATTTTCTCATGTTTAACTTAGATAAGTTTGATGACTGGAAAGTACGTATGCTGGCTCACTTGTCTGCCATGCATGATGAGATGTGGGACGTGATAACTGATGGACCCATCCAAATATTACAAGTGAACCCCAATCGTGTTGCTACTGATCCTACATCACCAGCGATGATTCCGAAGGAGAAATCCTTGTTAACTACCAAAGAGAGAACCCGAGTAAATCTCGACAATATAGCCAAGGATATACTCTACAAGGCTCTGGACGAATCATTGTTTCCGAGAGTAAGGAAGTGTAAGAATGCTAAAGACATCTGGGATGTACTTATGCTCATAGGTGATGGAGACGAACAAGAGAAGGAGAACAAGTTAACAATTGCCATGAAGAAGTTTGAAGATTTCAAACTCAATCCAAAGGAGTCCATAACTGAAATGGAAGCTCGGTTCATAAAGTTATTGATGGAGAGCAACGATCTTGATGAGAAAAAGCTATCACAAAAGGAGATAAACTTGAAGATTCTCCGAGGACTACCCAAAAGCTGGGAAATGAAAGTAGTAGCTATGCGCGATCATAGAGACCTCAAGACAACGAGCACTACTCAGATCTTTAGTGATCTGAAAGCCTACGAGTTTGAGAAGAAAACACAAAATGATGAAGAACCTGAGACGAGAAATATAGCCTTAGTTGCAAATCATCAACCTTCATCATCAACACCAAGGTCGAATACTAATCCCTCATCTGATTTTTTCACTGACGATCAGCTTGCTTTGTTCATGAGAAGGTTCAAAAGATTCGTGCGAAAGAATCAGTCCTACGACAACTCTGACAAGATAAGAAGAACGAAGTACCGAAGCAATGACAAAGCAAGTGGATACAGAACACATGAAAAGGATGAAATACAAGTGCTATGTTACAACTGCCGAAAACCTGGACACTTCAAAGCTGAATGTCCGTATCCCATTGTCAAGAAGCATCAGGACGAGCACAACTACAAGAAGAATTCGGGAAACTATCATAACCCGAAGAATGCACCAAATGATGCTGATGAGGAGCCAAACAAAAATCAGAAGAATGATAGGCGAAGGAAGGCTCTAGCTGTAGAAGAGAAGTCAGGAGACAAGAACGACGAGTCGTGCACGTCCAGCTCTAGTTCAGAAAGTGACAGTTCAGAGGATGAGAAGGGACTACTGTGTCTCTTCAGTCAAGAGGACTCAGATGAAGAGCTGTGCCTTATGGCAGATGAAGAAGAGGTAACTTCACAAAACCACTCTTCTAATTATAGCTCTGAATCCACATATCATGAAAACCCTAGGGAAGCATTCGAAAGAATGATGAAGAGTTTTGATGGTATTGAGGATTCACACTTCAAGCTCAAAGAAGAGAATGCCAAGCTATTGGCAGAAAGAAAAGATCTCGAGGACTTAAGGTCCAAAAATGCTGAGATGCTTGAATCTATAAGCCAGCTTGAGAAGCAAGTTCATCTTCTTGAGGAAGAGTGTAAAGCGAAGGATGATAGAGAGCAAAATTTGCGTGCGGTGCTTGCGACATTTACAAATTCATCCAGATTAATGGATCGAATGGTAGATGATCAAAGACCATCAGGGAGTAGAACCAGACTCGGTTATAGCTCTAGCTCTCATCAACATGGTCTCTTAACACGACCAACTGACCCTTCTACCAGTGGAGGTTTAAGTTCTGTCTTTGTCCAAGGACAAACTGAAAATCTTGAGCCAGTGATTAACGCCATAAATGGAACAGAACCACAATCAACGAGTCGATCTAATGATCCGACTGAAACACGTATTGTGGAACCTACGAGAGGAAATTCTCAAAACGGTAACCCGATAAGTCAGCAGACCCCTCGGTATAGACCACGCGTACCGAACCATCATGGTCGTGTTGCAAATGGTCAACCACTTGGGAATAACCAATCTAAAGGAAAATTCCAAGGCAATAAGAGGCAACACTATTCATAGAGGCAACACAAAGGTAGACCTCAGGGAAGACCGAGCTCTTACCCGAATAGTGTCAAAAATTTCAAAAAGTTCCCTAGCAAGCATAATGGCGGAGATGGTAGACTATATCCCAGTGATGAGGACTGGTTCATGGACTACGAACCAATGACAAGAGCAAAATTTCTGCTCCATCATAGACATAAGCAGACCTCATACACTAGGATAAACTCGAATAAACAAACGCCTTCTCTTCAAAAGGTTTATTCACCGAAGTCACCTCAAGCCTACTATGCTATTCCTTATGATTATCGCGTGTTTAACGGGTATCGTGGACCAAGGATGAACCTTAAGAGTTCTAGGTACGCATGGATGCCCAAGCTCACCGCTAACCGTCAAGGACCCAAGAAGGTATGGGTACCTAAAAACACCTAATCTTTGTATGCAGGGAAACAGGACCATTTGGTATGTAGATAGCGGATGCTCAAGACATATGACCGGAGATAAATCAGAATTGAGCAACTATAAAGCGAAGAATGGTCCTAAAGTAGTCTTCGGTGGGAACTCAAGTGGATGAACCATGGGCACCGGAGATGTTATGAAGAATGGCTTAATCATTCAAGAAGTTTCTTATGTTGAAGGATTAAAGTTCAATCTGTTAAGCACAAGCCAGTTTTGTGACAAAGGATACAAAGTTGTATTCTCACGAGACCATTGCCAAGTTATCTCAGATCTAACTCATGAAGTTGTACTAACGGCAAAATGAAGAAAGAATATGTATGTTGTCACATGGAAAATAGTAAGACCGAATACTTGCCTGATTGCCAAAAGCAAGAAAGATCTAAGTTGGGAATAACATCATAAACTCAATCATCTTAACTTCAAGGCTATCAACAAGCTTGCAAGAAAAGAACTGGTTGAAGGATTACTGAATGTAATCTATGACAAGGATAAAGTATGTGAAGCTTGTCAAAAGGGAAAACAGATCAAGTCTTCGTTTAAAACGAAATCTCTTAACACCAACGCAAGGCCATTAAGTCTACTCCATATGGACTTATTTGGACCAGTTGATCCAGTTAGTCTAAGTGGAAGAAAGTACACTCTTGTGGTAGTAGATGACTACACAAGATATACATGGACATCCTTTCTAAGGAAGAAGAATGAAACTGAAAATGTCCTTCCAGATCTGCCCCGAAGACTTCAAACCGAAAAGGACTTAAGTATTGTCAAAATTCGGTCTGATCAAGGAACTGAATTTGTAAACAAAGTCATTCAGGATTTCTGTGGACAACACGGTATACTACATCAGCTTTCAGCAGCAAGAACCCCTCAACAGAATGGTGTGGCTGAAAGACGCAACAGAACCCTCAAAGAAGCAGCAAGATCCATGATCGCCTTCTCAGGCTTGCCTAAACGGTTTTGGGCCTAAGCTATAAACACTGCATGCTACACTCAAATTAGATCTCTTATTCACAAAGATCATGAAGCTACACCTTATGAACTCTGGAAAGGGACAAAGCCTATAGTAAAATACTTTCATATCTTTGGAAGTAAATGTTTCATCCATAACAACGGGAAGTCACATCTTAAGGCCTTTGATGAACGTGCTAATGAAGGAATATTCATGGGATACTCTGAAAAGAGTAAAGCTTTTCGAGTACTAAATAAGCGAACCATGGTGATAGAAGAATCAATACACGTAGTCTTCGACGAATCATCTAAAGAAGATATGGTGATCTCTAAGAAACCACAAACTGATGAAGAAACAAAGGATAGAGAAATTGAAGAACTATCCGAAAAACCAGAATCAGAAGACGATGATTATCCACTCTTTCCTAATCATCTACCGAATACTTCATCTCAAACCGAAGTATTACCAAATGATGATAATGAACCAAATCAATCAGCAGTACAACAAGATGAAAGCAATCAAGGTGAACCCACAATTGATGAAGGAGCACCATCTACTACTTTTCAACCAGATCTAAAGTGGTTGAGAAATCATCCTCAAGATCAAATCATTGGTGATATCCATGATAGTGTACGAACTCGTGCATCCATTCGGGAATGCATGATGGCATGTTTCATATCTCAAATTGAACCAAAAACTGTAGAAGAAGCATTAAATGACTCGGATTGGGTCATAGCCATGCAAGATGAATTACATCAATTCGAGAGAAACAATGTATGGGAATTGGTTCCACGACCAACTCATCAGAACGTCATTGGAACCAAATGGGTCTTCAGAAACAAGATGAATGAACAAGGAGTCATTGTTAGGAACAAGGCTCGGTTAGTTGCAAAAGGTTACTGTCAGGAAGAAGGAATTGATTTTGATGGAACCTTCGCTCCTGTTGCTAGACTCGAAGCTATAAGAATCTTTCTAGCATATGCTGCATGGAAAAATTTTAAAGTCTATCAAATGGATGTCAAAAGTGCCTTCTTAAATGGACTTTTGGAAGAAGAAGTATATGTCGAGCAGCCACCAGGTTTTATTTCAGAAGTCGGGATGGATAAAGTCTATAAACTCAAAAAGGCTTTATATGGTTTAAAACAAGCTCCAAGGGCTTGGTATGACACGTTGTCATGCTTTCTTATAAGCTGCGGATTCACGAAGGGAATGGTTGACAAAACACTTTTTAGAATAAAAAATGGAGACCATATCCTGTTGGTGCAAATCTATGTAGATGACATCATATTTGGAAGTACCGACTCGGACCTATGTGAGAAGTTCTCAAAACTCATGCAAGGTAAATTCGAGATGAGTATGATGGGAGAGTTAAACTACTTCTTAGGTCTTCAAGTCAAACAAGAACGCGATGGGATTTTTATAAATCAAGCAAAATACACCAAGGATCTCATCAAGAAGTTTGGAATTGATGGGAAATCCTCAGTCAAAATTCCCATGAACACTTCGTTACGAATGAATATTGATAACGAAGGGAAGGAAGTGGATCAGACGAAGTATAGAGGAATCATTGGCTCTCTACTATATCTTACGGCTAGTCGACCAGACATATCGTTTGTTGTGGGAGTATGTGCTCGGTTTCAGGCCAATCCGAAGGAAAGTCATTTGAGTGCTGCCAAGAAGATTTTAAGATATCTAAAAGGGACTCAAAGTGTGGGACTTTGGTACCCGAGGAGTGACGCCTTCGATCTAGTTGGATACTTTGACGCAGACTTTGCTGGTTGCAAAATTGATCGAAAGAGTACATCAGGGACATGCCAATTCTTAGGGGGAAAGCTTGTCTCTTGGTTCAGTAAAAAGAAAAATTCTATTGCAACAAGCACTGCTGAAGCCGAATACATAGCGGCTGGTAGTTGTTGTGCACAAATACTATGGATGATACAACAACTCAAGGATTATGGTGTATCTGCCAAGGAAGTAAGCATTATGTGTGATAACACAAGTGCTATCGCCATAACTCAAAATCCTGTATTGCATTCAAGAACCAAGCATATAGATATTAAATATCATTTCATCCGAGACCATGTGGAGAAAAAGGATATCAAACTTGAGTATGTAAATACCGAAGACCAGCTTGCGGATATTCTCACAAAACCGATTGCCGAAGTAAGATTCTCTACGTTACGGCATGAGCTCGGTATGATAGAGATGAATTAATGAAGAGACAACCTAATCGATCCAAAACTAAAGAGACTCATCAGTTATGACACCTTGAAATTAATGCTCATCAGAATCAGAGTTCACGGACTCACATTAATGGATAAACTCAAAAACCTTGGACGGTTGCAACTCTGAATGGTCATTTCAGTTTATTTTCAGCCAATCACAGCGCTACAATCTCTCTATAAATAGATCACAACCAAGGAAGGGAGAGGTACCCTAACACCTCATCCTTTGTGTTGTTTTCTATTTTGCAGGAATGGATAAGGGAAAAGGCAAGAAAGCATGTTCCGAAGAAAAGCCTGTAAAGAAAAGGTTTTCATTTCGGCTCCTGTTGAAGGAGGAGACCAACAAGCTCAATAAGTTGAGGGAAGAGAAGGGAAAACCTCTCCAAGGAGACACATCTGCACATCCTCTGGAACTCTCTGATTCAGACTCTGAGGATTACGTGCCCAAGCCACCAACCATGTCTGTCCCAGGCTTCTACTCTGGAGGATTAGCTCCACCTGACGAAGAGCCTTTCTGGCCAAATCAGGACCTTGTACCAAGACAAACTCCTCCACCCTCCTTAAACAACACTGGAGACGATGCCTGGAACGACATCCAAGGATGGTATCAACAGAATCAGGCTCCAAACCAGCCAGAGAATGCAGACTTTGACGAGGACTATCTCCGCTACCTTGAGGAGATGCTCGAGCTAGATGATATATCTGATAAGTCCTCGGTACTTGAGAATCAACCTGGTTATGGACCTATGGCTCCATCCTGGAACCCTGACGCTGCCCCAAGTGCTCCTCCTGCTCCAAGCCCTCCTACCACGGAGAGTAGTCAAGGACAAAGTCTAATCTCTACTGCTAACAGCAGACATGCGAAGAACAAGGGCAAGGGCAAGGCAAGAAAGTAGTTGTCACGCCTTGTAATGAAATCAGGGTTGTGTTGGTTAATCTAGTGTGTTGTCTTGGTTGTCACATGTTATCTTTGAATGAATGGAACTATCTCTCGCTTGTGTAGTCTGTCTCTCGCTTTTCCGAATTATTATATCTTACCGAACAATGACAAACTCAAAGGCTGAAACACTATCAGTACCGAAGACTGATAAAGCACAAAGCATATGGTGATAACCGAACTCATACTGACCGAAGGATTGAGCTACCGAATCCTTAACCTCTAAAGTCCCTATGCGCTACTTATGATCGAAGGGTTACAAATGTATCGTGTTGAACAATCTTCTTGGAGAAACCCTCTAATGACCGTTTAACTTGAGAACGTGGGATTGTGATGATACACGTGTCGATACCCTATTCGCAGAAAATGCCGAAGCATGCGCTCCAACTTCTCTGAACCGACAGACATGAAAGGACGGGCCATCAAAGATGTGATGGTAAAATGAGTGCTTTTCTCTCTCTTCATTCAATGGCAATTTCATCTTATGGGAAAAACACCCTTATCAGTACAAACCACGACTATGGCTTCATGCCATTTTTGCCCCCTCATTAAAGGGCTTTTAAGGGTTTTTGTCTTATGTTCATAAATTCGCTCCATTATCTCTAGGATGACCCGATTCACCCGATCCATCATTTCTCACCATATATAACCACTCATACCTTTCACTTTTCACCTTTTACCCTCCCAAAAGCACCGTTACCCTCAAAAACCCTAAAACCTCTCCCAAAAACACCAAGTGTTGGCTATCATGTCGTTATCGAGTTCAAGTTCGTCGTCCGGAAGTTCAAACTCTTCTTCCGATGAGGTCTCTGATACTCATGCTCCAATTCCAAAACCTTCACCCTCACCGGAAAATATCAAATCTACTCAAGAAACTTTCAGACCACCAAGGATTATAACCCGTCCATGTGAGGATGTGGAAGTTTTCAAATTCTTCTCCACCACTGTTAAGGGTCAAAAGTCCAACCACTGCATGGTTAAAGCCGGTTCAATGCTGGATGTCAAAGGCTTCCTCAATAAAGTGCTTGATAAAGATTTTGGAAATCACATGGTTAAATGTCTCAAGGACGATAATCTCTACAAGTTTGTTACCTTTAAACACAATGCTTGGTATCCTATTGATGTGACACAGTTTTACATTAATGCTGAGGTATAAACTGTTAATGGCATTCATGAAATTCATTCAGTAGTTCATGGTACTGAGGTTGTTGTTACTCATGAAGATATAAGGAGAGTTTTTGATTTTCCTATCTCTGGGGATGGCTTTCATCTAGATTGTTCTGGGAAAGAGTATAGCAGAAAGAAAATGTGGAAAAAGATGAAGGGTCATACTCAACCCTCATCCTTTCAATCCATTTTAAAGAAAAAGATGCTAAAAATGGACTATGAATTTGTAGTGGATATCTTGAATAAGATTGTTGAGAGTAAACAATCTGGTACTGATGATATATCGGACAAGAAGATGCGGATGTTGTGTGCTCTTTTGGATAATTATCCTGTTGATTGGTCAAGGGTGATATTTGCTTTTTTAGTTGAAAATGTTCAAACGGGTGTTGATCCTCCATCCGGATGGATAGTCAAAGTTCTCGGCTATGGGTTCATGATCGGTGCCATTCTGAAAGATAAGAAGGTGAAATTGCGCACTGGAACTGCCTCTCATCGAACTCATTATCACATGACCTCAAATCCTCCTAATTACCTCAAGAGAAAGGCAGATGAATTGGAAGCTACCCTAAGGAAGGAACAGAAGAAACAAAAGTCTAAGTCATTAAAAAGCTCTGTTGGACAGGGAGAAACTGAGGTAGCTAAAGGTCATGGCTCGGAAGGCTCTACACACCAGCCGAAGACACAACCCGAATCATCAAAAACAAAGGTCTCTAAACATACTGAATCCTCAAAACACACCAAATCTTTATCTGAGGAAGAGACAGATAAACCCCCCAAAAAGCGAAAGGCAGGAGATTTGGAAGCTGCCTAAAGAAAGAAGTCTAAGAAACACAAATCCAAACCCTCTAAGGGTTCGGCTGAGAAGGACTTCATCGAAGTCTCTGAAAGTCACAAGTCTGATAGATCAAAAGGGAAGCACGTCGAATCCTCACATGAGGAAGAGGCAAAGGCATCAAAAGAAGTGACTAAGAAGCGAAAGGCGAAACAACTTAAACGTCCGAAAAAGAAGCAAAGGAAAGATCGGACTGAAGAAGTTGAAGCGGAACAGGAGACACAATTAGCTGCTGTCTTACCAGCAGAAGAGGAACCGAGGGATGTTCAACCTGAAGTTTGTCACCAAGTTCTTCCTCCACCTCTTGATCTCTCTAAGGAGGACAGTGATGAAGAAGATCAAATGCTTCTTACTAGGCTAATGAAATCAAAGACTCCTCAAACCGAATCGCTCTCTGCACAACCTATTTCTGCGTCAGTACCACCTCCCGAATCATTAATTGCTGAACCAGAAAGTCCTATTGCTCCCATGCCCATAGCACAACAGTTGGCAATCACTTTGCCACGCAGTAGAAATGAGTCCGATTCCGAATCCACAATGATAGAGGATGACTCTGAGGGGGAAGATGCTGATGTCTCTTATCAATCCTATCGACCGATGCCTGAGATAGTCCGAAGACAAATCACAGAACATATGTCTCCTCCCATGGCCCATATCATGCTCGCTCTTGATTATATTCACAGACACATCTTTTTGCAATGACCACGTGTGTCAACTGTTCGGATTGAGGAGATCCCATCTGAAACAACTGAATCTGAAATACCCGAGTCTTTTAAGCAGCTCACCCTCCATCCCGATCATATTACTCAACAGATTAATGCCGATGAAGCTTTGGCTCAACAGTTCGCATATGAGGAATTTGAGGATGAAATGCCCCCTACCGAAGCATTCAATGCCTTACCCTCTCATGAAGAAATACTGCGACGAGAACTCGCTCGCATTTATAACTGGCAGGAGTGGCGGATGTCGAGCCTTCGAGTCATTGCTAGCACGATCAGTGAAATGGCAGAAGAAGAAGAATGGGCACTGGATTGGATGGGTACAAGATCAATCTTTGATGCCACAAGACCTGATGAAATTGAAAGAGTTTTTGCTGAAAAACTACAAGGAAGAACAACTCGGTTTGGCAAATCTGTTGATTTGAACGTTGGCTACCGAACTCCTCGGGAACGCCTTATGTTAGAGGACATGCAGATTGCCAAGATCCACAATATCTCTCGAGCACAAACAGAGATACGGGATCTCAGACCCGATGTTGGGCCGAGTCGTCAACAAGACGAAGATGATGCTGAGGATTCAGATTCTGATCCAAATCAAGGATGTCGTGATCAACATTATAAGAAGGATGATGATGATGATGACAACGATGACCCTTCTGGAAGAAATGTTCCTACTTCCCGAGCCGTTATCATTCCAAATACGGGTGAACAAACTACTCGTGCCACTGATGATTCTAATCAGCACCAAACAGATGAGCCGAAGTCTGCACCCACCGAATCCTTGGAAGCACAGATTATGCTAAGTCCTAGTTCAGCCCGAGATGAAACTCTGGAAGCATCTCGAGGTGCGAATCATGATGGCTTGCATATACTTGATGAACAGATGCTCACATCAGACCTGAATCTAGTCGATGTTGAGGTAGAAGTTTTTCCGGACTACGCTTCGGATGGAAATCTGGAAGCATCCAAAAGTGCCAGCCCCGAAAACTTACCCTCTCCGATCAACGGATCAAGTGGTTTGAAACTTGCCGAAGGACATGAACTCGTCTTGGCTCAAGGTGAAAACATGTAAGCACCTTTCAAAAACAGTCATGGTCCCACTACTGAAGCATCCAAGAGCTCGGACTCTTCTGAGGTAATTGTTAATACCTCTTCTGCTTTCACTTCTCTGTTAAATGCCATACAGGGATTAGCGAGGACTCAAGATGAACAATTCAAGTCTCTTAATGCGTCCATCACTAAAATCAAGAAGGATGTTCGAAGGTAGAAAAAGAAGTCCTCTAAGTCTAACACCGATGAAAGACTTACGGCTCTTGAGAAGAAGATTGACCATGCATTTTCTGAGAATCTCATTTCCCTTGGATCATTGAAGGACTCGGTAACTGAAATCACGACCATACAGCGTGATCTGGTTACGAAGCATGCCTTCATCAAGGAGCGTCTTGACCTATCTTGCTCCAAGCTTGAATTAGTTACTGGAAATCAACATGCCACAGCATCTCTTGTCTCTGAGTTCGAGTGGACTCTTAAGGAATTGCAAGTCTGCATCAATCGTCTAAGTAACAAAGTGGATATTCTCATCGAGGTTAATGATGCCAACAAGGGGGAAGGATTGAAAGGAACTCCTCCGAGCACTTGCAAGGGAAAAGAAATTGTCCGAAGAGATGATGATCAGGATAATGATGATGTTTCACGAGAAAGGAAGGCCATCCTAAATCTTAGGAAAACTCCATCTCCTTCACCATCCCCGAAGAGAACGCAAAATAAACCTTCCGGTAGTGAACCGAGTTTTAAACGACAAAAGAAGCCAAGGAAAGAAATGACTCGGAGAGTTAATGGAGAACCTATTGAATATGTTCCATACAAGGAAGGATCTGGAAAGCCTTATCAAGAATGCAACATCCCACCTTTATGGAACAAAAAGAAACCCATGGACATAATGATTTTCTTGAGAGACCACAATGAAAGAATTCATGAGCAAAAGAAGAAAAACGAAGAGATCTTCAGAAGTCAGCAAGAAGAACAGAAAAGATTTGAGAAAATTGTGAAGGAACTTGAAGACGCAAACAAGATAACCAAAGCAGCTGATGGTCGAGCCAAAATGAATGGCATTGCCCAAATCTTGACTGTCATGCAACAAAGTTTCTCCGATGGAATGAATGCTCCCGAACTGATAAAGTGGTGGGACTGGGGAGTTATAAGGGAAGAAAATCTTGGCGAAGTCGTCCAAAATTATCTAGTGCTGAAGCTACACAGAAAATATGCTTTCAAGATTGAAGGACTCGATACTGTGAAAGCAAGGAAAGAAATCAACGACATGATCCAGCTCAGGGAGTACGAAATTTGGGAAGAAGAGAAGAAGAAGAAGACTGGTGAAAGCTCAAAATTAGAAGAAGTTCTTCTCTATTTTTAATATTTTCAGTATTGCTTTTTGTAATGATGTATGAAACTCCCTTGATAAATAAAAGTCTTCTCTCTTTTGGGGCTCAGCGTGTGTGTGTTATCTAGTTTTGTTTTACTCCTCGATTTCTTATGTAAAACTTTAACTATTCTGGCATACTTAATAAAAATCCCTTTGAGGATAAAAGAAAGCCGAATAGAATGAACCTAAGGTGTTGACATCATCAAAAAGGGGAAAATTGTTAGGAACCCCGAGTTGTTGATTTTGATGATACCAACTATCCGAGGAGACCCCTAACTTTTGTCTTGTCTTTAGAATAGGTTTATGCTTTGTATCTCAGTCTTACAAGATAACCGAATCCTTAGTAATTTCTAATCATTAAGGATCCGAGTCTTATATACCGAAGACTTGAAGACTCCAATCGAAGAGTGAAGTACCGAAGAGTTGAAGATTAGAAGTGATGAAGACTTGAAGAACCGAAGACTAGGATCATGGGCCGAAACATGGAAGGGCCAAGCTTCTATGACCGAGAAATCAAAGTGTGATTGTCTCGAGGAGATTAAGAGAAATGATAAGGTCAATCATTCTCGCACAACCAAGGCAAAGACATTCTCTGATAAGTTGTCTTATCTACTACCTTGAGAATGGGTATAAACTGAATGTCATTTTGGGTCCTATGCAACGATCCCAAGGAGCATTTAATGATTGTCACCTTTTTGAGGGACAAAAGACAAATTGTTCTTGCACAAAAGTGGACAAACGGCTAGAAAGTACTGACATTCTGAAAAAGATGAAAACACTACCCATTGGATATTACACACTGGACAATAGGTTTTGAATTTCATTTTCCCTCTAACAGATCTGAAATTCCACCTATAAATACCCTTGTCCCATCTCACTTTGACAAGGTTGAAAAACGCGAAATATTGTCTATCAAGTGAAAAACTCTCAGTGTGATATTCATAAGCTTACAAGTGATATTCAGATTTCTTTGGAAATTCTTGTGTGATTAAAGAGATTATCAAGAAAACTAATCACAAGGATTTCAAGTTGGAGAATCATCACAACCTTTCAACCACCTCTACAAGTGAAGTAGAAAGAGGCGGAGTAAACTTGGAAGAAGTTGAAAAACCTACAACAACAAGGCTGCCGGGCTTAGTGATCAAAGGAGCTTGTTGTAACGAAGATTGTACTATTAAGGGAAATATAGTGCAAACCTTCACGAATTGTGAAGAAGAGTGGAGTAGGCTTAGTTAACAGCCGAACCACTATAAAAACTCTCTCTCTTTCTCTCCTTTGTTTACTTTACGTATTGCATTGCATATGTCACTCAAACATAAAATCTTTTACAAGAAAAACCTAAGTGCAAAGTGAAGCTAAAACTTGATATAACCTTTCCGCTGCATTAACTCTTTAGAAGAAAAAGTTTTCAAAATCCCTTGTGAGTCTATTCAACCCCCCCCCCCCCTTCTAGACTCACATTGTTACCACCGGGACCAACAATATGTTCTATTCTTGGTGCTTATCAATATTTGAGAATGAATTTTGTGACAAGCCAATAACAATTTTTTTAATAATTTTCTATTTTTTCTTTATGATAAGCTGATTTTAATTTTTCAAAATAGCACGGATAACACTATATCAGTATTTGTTGAACAATATTGGGGTGTTTAGTTTATGGGGTTAGATACAATGTGAACAATGTTTGGTTGACATATTTTTAAAACATAGATATAGAATTTGATTACCCCTATAATTAAAAAACTTATTACTTAATTTAAATAAAGTATAATTAAAAGTATTACATTTGTCCTCAAAAGTATTACATTTTTCCTTATAAGTAATGTTGGCAAGTGTTTGTTACTTATAAGGGGAACTGTAATACTTTTTGAGAAAAAATGTAATATTTTTAAATCAAAATGTAAAAGTATTATTATTTACTTCAAAAGTATTATATTTTCTCATATAAATAATTTAATAAACATTTTATTCCTTATTAGTATTAAATTTTTCAGTATAAGTATTACATTTGATCTTGACCCGACGCTCTCACGGACAAGGATCCGTGAGACAATTTCCCACAAACTTTTACCTATGATTATTCATATTTAGTCTATCAATTATTATTTTGGGCAGATATAATCTTAATTAAAAAAAAGAGTTAATACCCATTTTAATTTGGTTCTCCGACTGTTAGCTAATACTTGATTTAGTCCCAAAGTATTAAAAATACCCAATTTAATTAGTCCTCTAGCTTTTAAAATCACACCCAATGTCGTCCACCGTTACAATTGTCGCCATTCCACCGATATTTTGAGGGCAAAGTAGTCATTTTATTTGGGCGAAACCCGTTTCTTCCTCTGGTCTCTATCGCGACTTCATTTTGCTCGCTTAAACACAAACTATATGTCCTAGTTGAGGAAAAACTCTCGCTAGTTGTATGAAAATGGTAGAAATCAAAACATAAACTGGAACTCGATTGGAATTTGCACTACGATTAGCTAGGGTTGGCCGATTTTGCTTCAAGAATGGGGTATAGTAGAAGGCTTGGAAGCGGTGAAATCCCAAATTATGGTATGTGATTCTTGACCTTGGTTGTTGGTTGTTCGACTTTTTTAGTGCCAAAATTAGTGTAAATTAGAGATTTTTGGTATATATAATACTCTAAATGTTGTGTTGTATACTCAAAAGTACTTTCCAGCTTAGTGTAGGGTCTATGGTGTGCAGTTTACTGTAATTTTTTTAAGTTGTATGCTGGTGGTAATGGTAGGGACCATATACTTTCCAGTTGTATTTGCTTTACTTATTGCTTTACTGTATAGATTCTTTGTTTAATACCTCGAAATGCTGTTATGTAAACACTTCCATGTCCTTTGTTGTCTTTATTAGGGACTATGTATATTTAATTGTTGTTGATGACCACATATTGAATTGAGTTATTGGTGCTTTCTCATGTTTGTTTATTTTTATTTTAATTTTTTAATTACTGAAATCAGGAGAAAAAAAATGAACTATTTACAGTTAAGATTAGACATGGGGGAAAGTTAAGTCATTCTGAACATACTACCTATGTGGGAGGCTACACATATTACTTTGACAATGTTGAAGTAGATGAATGGAGTTTTATGACTGTTAAGGATCTACTTAATGACTTAAGGTACAACATTGAGGATTGCAATTTATATGCATTGGTTGGGGATAAATTGACTAAACATAAATAAATCAAAACTCATCTTTTTTTTCGAATTTATGCCCTCAACTTTTGAATCTCAAACTGTTAGAAAAGCACATAAAAATCCAGAGTTAGAAATGTAGATCTAACTATAGGTAAACAAATCAATTGAAGAATATAAATCTACACCAATTTACAGTACATGCAACTCACCATTTCTATAGCTAAACAAATCAATTCAAAAATTTAGATATACACCACTTTAACAGTACATGCAACTAACCATTTCTATATAAAAAAGAAAACCCTAGATAGACGATTGATTCATTTAGCCCTTCATTTTTATAGATATCAGTACAAAACTTTCTCTCGGCTAATAAATTGAAGAAAACTGAACAGAGAGCGCGTGAATTCAACTAATTTTTAGCATGAATTCAACTAATTACATGCAAAATAGAGGGAGCTGAACCTACCTAGATTCACTTCTAAATAGAGAGAGACATAGCGACTGAGAGATATAGAGCATCGTATACACATTTGAGTGATTTGATTTTTGGTGAGCAATACACGCGATTGGAAAATACAGAGAGAGACATAGCTACTAAGAGATAGAGAGAGAAGTGAGAGATGGGGAGATGGGGAGATGGGGAAATGGGCATGGTTGATGCGGTAAGTCTACACCCTTGCTTCTTTTAATTTGTTTTTTTTTTTGTTTTTTCCATTATTATTATTATTATTATTATTATTATTATTATTATTATATTGTTATTACATTACATTATTAATAAATAATAATTACATTACTAATAATTAGATAATGATATTATTGCATTAACTTTATTAGATTACATTAGATAATTAGATAAGTATATTAATAAATTGATTATTTAGTATTATTGACATTTTTTTAATATACTATATACAATTTTGTTGGATTTTTTTTTTGCATGGTATGACTGATTTTTTTTAATATAGTATATACAAATTTGTTGGATATTATTTAGTATATATATTATAGATATATATACATACATATATATATATATGTATGTATATATATATATATATATGTGTATATATATATATGTGTATATATATATATGTATGTATATATATATATACATACATATATATATATACACATATATATATACATATATATATATACACATATATATATACATATGTATTTGTCATGTGAATATGTGATGAGACATGTGAGGGTGGTGAATGGCATGTAGGAAATGTAAGTGAGCAAGAGATAACTATAATCAAAGTGATAAGTGATAAGAAATAAGAAATAAGGGGATAAGGGAATGAATTGTGCTTGTCTATGTTGCTTCCTCGTGTGTCTCAAGTAGTGGTCTAATGATGCAATTGTGTTGGCTATTCAAGACTCAAGAGTGTGTCATCTTAGTCCTTTTCCACCTTTGTGTACTAGGGCTTCTTAGGTTTAGGAGTACCATTTGGCAACCAAAAGCCCTAAGAGATTTTATCAAACACCTAGGCTACACACTTTCCTACTATTCCCAATCATGGAATTCCATAGCATCTAAGATTGCAAAAAGCTTAAATTCAACTCAAATCAATACCATGATAGAGTCAAGGTCTCAACCTCTTAATAGATTGGCCAAATCTATACAAGATCTAATCAAACCAACAATCAATAGACAAAAATATAATTTCCAACATCAAAGCAATCAAATCCACAATAAGAAATACGATCTTCATACTAGCAACATAGATTCACACAACTCTATCCCTAGATTAAACTAGCCAAACATGATCATGAATTCAAGCTCATAAACTAATTCAATCCAATTACAAGATATGTAAAATAGAAATAAGATTCAAATAGATATCACCTAGTAGATATGAAATGTAGTCTTCAATCCAAGCTTCAATTCTTCATTTACAAAGGAAATGTAAAACCTAATCTAAGAATGAAAATTTGGGAACTTCTAAAACCTCTAAAAATTTGCTCTCTCCTAAAAAACTCTAACTCCCTGAAAAATTCTATTAAGCCTCCTTAAATAGTCTCTCCCAAAATTGCCCTAAAATAATTTCTCCGGGACTTCTGTCCTGCTCGGTTTGCTCGTTTTGCTCATTTCTCGTTCCTAACGGCTCCCGGGACCTGTGAAATGTCTCAAAATACACCAATGGTAGCTTTGCGTATGGTTAATGAATTAAAGCGCATAATCTCTTACAATTAGTCATATAAGGATACCGAAATGCTATAAAACTGTCCCTATTTATATCCAAATATATAGGTATCTTGGGAGCTTATCAATTATTCTACCAGGCTACCCTTGTCATCATCATTCGCATCTGCTTGATTATCATCACCTCACCATCAAGTATCACGGGGAGAAAATTCAAGGCTTAGACTCCCTTTATTACCAAAGAAGCCATGCATGTGTGTTTATGTTTGTTTTGGTTAGTGATTTAAGTGGGAGAGTTAATTATGTCTAAGTAAATTCCCTTGTCTTGAAATTTGGTACTGGAGAAATAGATTTTGTGAGAGTTTCTTCATTATAAAAATAAATGAATGGAATACAGTGGAAAGAACCCAAACCCAGAATCGAAGAGGAGTGTAGAGCTTTCACTCTTTGAGAAGAATGAGTCTAAAAAAAATAGGAATATTCACGCAAGAAAGGGTTCAAATGCATATTTGACAGAGATACTCCACATCTGTACTTCAATTTCAAACGCTATAAATACCGTCGATGAAGCATCAGGCTAGCAGCTTCTATCTTTGTCTGTGATGTATTTCATGCCTCCGAGAAATTTCAGCACTTTGCGCTGACAGCAGCTTGGGAGGCGTGAATGGAAAAATACAAAAGTCAATTTGTTAGCAGGTTTGGCTTGATATACCGTTCATCGTAGACCTCCTCTTCGCCATGCTTCATCATGTTTCATCACTACCGTCATCAACTTCGTCCAATGGAAATTGAGAGTGCTGGATGGCTTTGGAACCAGGAAAAGACTGAAATTAGAGATTGCATGCAATAAGATAGAAAATGCTATATTTACTACACATTAGTTTTGTTTTGTATTAGTCTTTCATTATCTTTATTAATTCTAAGTTGTTAGAGATATTCTAGAGATGTTTGTTGAGTTATTTTCTCTGTTAATTGTGTATAAATTAGCAGAGATAGAAATGGAATAATCATAATAATTTTTCCCAGCACAATACTTTGAGTGTTTTACTATCTTTTAGCCAACAAAGTGGTATCCGAGCCTTTTTTTCTTAAGGGACCCGTGTGAGTGAATCAGTGAGGACCTCTTATCATATAAGACCTGAAAACTTTATCCTCAAATGGCAGGATATAGTTTCTTGTCTAAACCTCCCGTTTTCATAGGAGAAAATTACCATGCATAGTCTGTGAAAATGGAAACTTAGAAGCACATTGCCTATGGGAAATGATGGAAATTGATGAAGTTCCAACACTTCCTGAAGATCCAACAATTGCCCAAATGAGAGAGTATAGGGAGGAAAAGAAGAAGATGAATAAGGCCAAGACATGCATTCACTTAGCACTAACAGATGAAGTTTTTACAAAAATCATGACCTGTAAAACTGCAAAACAAGCATGGGATTTGTTGAAAAATGAATATGAAGGAAATGATAGGACAAAAAGAATGCAAGTCTTGAATTTGAAAAGGGAATTTGAGATGCAGAAAGTGAAGGAGAAGAATCATTAAAAGATTACTCTGAAAGATTGGGAGAAGAACTTCCTGATGATCGGGTTGTTGAGAAAATATTGGTAACTTTGCCAGAAAGATTTGAATCAAAAATCTCTTCCGTTGAAGAGTCTAGAGATTTGTCAGAAATATCTCTAGCCGACCTTCTTCATGCACTTGAAGCTCAAGAACAAAGAAGGACCTACAGGAATGAAAGTAACATTGAGGGAGCGTTCAAAGCAAATGAGGTGAATCAAATCCAACCAAAAGGCAAAAACCAACAACAACCCTGGAAGAAGAAGGGAAGTCAAAACGGAGCCAATAGAGGAAAATTCCCTCCCTGCCAGCATTGTAAGAAAACCTCACACTTGGAAAAATATTGTTGGTTTAGACTTGATGTGAAATGTTTTTCTTGCAATCAAATGGGTCATGTGAAAAATTTTTGCAAAAACAAACTACAACAGACTCAAGTAGAGGATGAAGAACAAGAAGATGAACAACTTTTTGTTGCGACTTGTTTTGCAAGCCAAATTTCAAGAAATGTTTGGCTAATTGACTGCGGATGCACCAATCACATGACTTTTGATGAGTCACTGTTCAAAGCGATTGATAAAACAGCGATATCAAAAGTCAAAATTGGTAACGGGCAATATATTAAAGTCAAAGGTAAAGGAACCGTTGCAATTGAATGACCATCAGGTATAAAACTAATTTCTGATGTGATGCTTATTCCTGAAATTAGTCAAAACTTGTTGAGTGTTAGACAACTACTTGAGAAAGGTTATTCTGTTATTTTCAATAATAACATGTGTTTTATAACTTATTCATGTGGTGCTGAATTATTTTATGTGAAAATGAAATACAAGAGTTTTTGTCTTGATTGGGATGAGGCAGAGTTTAAAGCTTATCCATGTGTTGTATGCCAAGCTGAATTATGGCACAAAAGGTTAGGGCACTTTCATTATTCCACCTTGGAGTATATGCAGAAAAAGGAGATAGTAAGAGGAATGTCATTCACAGGAGGAGTTGCAGCAGTGTGTGAGATATGTTAGTTGGGAAAGCAAACCAGATTGCCATTTCCTGTAGGAAAAAATGGAGAGCAACTGACAAACTTCAACTCATTCATACTGATGTCTGTGGAGGTATGAAGAATGTTTATATAAATGGCAGCAAATATTTTATACTTTTCATTGATGATTTTACTCGAATGTGTTGGGTATATTTTCTTAAACAAAAGAGTGAAGCTGCTGATGTTTTTTGGAAGTTTAAATCATGGATTGAAAATCAAAGTGGCTACAAAATTAAAGTAATTCGGTCTGATAATGGTACTGAATATACTGCTGATAGGTTTGCTAAGTTTTGTGAAGATGCATGAATTGAACATCAATTCACTGTAATCTACCCTCCTCAACAAAATGGAGTAAGTGAGAGGAAGAATAGAACTGTTATGGATATGGCGCGGTGTTTGTTGTTTGAGAAAGGAATGCCAAAAAAGTTTGGGCAGAGGTAGTAAATACAACTGTGTTTTTTCTAAATAGGTTACCAACTAAAGTTTTAAAAGGAAAAACACCTTTGAAGCATGGTATGGTTCTAAGCCTTTTGTTCTTAATTTAAAAATATTTTGTTGTCTATGTTTCACTCATGTTCCAGATGTAAAACGAGAAAAGCTAGATCTAAAGGCAGAGTATGGAGTTTTTGTTGGTTATAGTAATGTCACAAAGGGTTATAGAATTTTTCAGCCTTTAACAGGTAAGTTGAAAGTATGCAGAGACGTCAAGTTTGATGAAACTGCCAGAAGGAATTGGGACAAAAATGAACCTGAAAATATCAAGGAAGAATCAAGAGAGCTTCTTGAAGATGAAAGAATTGATGATATTCCTGTAAGAGGTACAAGGTCACTTACTAAAATTTATGAAAGGTGCAATGTAGCAGTACTTGAACCTGTAGGGTATGATGATGCTGCAAAAGACCCAAAATGGATTGCTGCAATGGAGGAGAAGATGAGAATGATTGAGAAAAATAAAACCTGACAACTTATGAATTGTCCTGAACACAAGAAGACTATTGGTGTGAAGTGGGTTTACCGAATCAAACTTAACGATGATGGCTCTGTTAACAAGCATAAAGCAAGGTTGGTTGTATGCTCAGCTATATGGTGTTGACTATTCAGAAACGTTTGCACCTATGGTAAGGTTGGATACTATAAGGTTTCTCTTAGCATTTGCAGCACAAAAACAATGCCGGATTTATCAACTTGATGTAAAGTCATCCTTCTTAAACGGCTATCTAGAGGAAGAAATTTTTGTTGAGCAACCTGAAGGTTTCGCAACGAACTCAAGTAAGGTTTACTTTCTTAAAAAGGCCTTGTATGGCCTAAAACAGGCTCCAAGGGCCTGGTATAGCAGAACTGATGAAGAATTGCAGAACATGGGGTTCAACAAAAGCAAGAGTGAATCAACCTTATATATTAAAAACTCAAATGATGCAAGCTTTTGAAATGACAGATCTAAGAGGAATGAATCTTTTCCTAGGTGTGGAGGTCCAACAAAATCAAAATGGAATTTATATTGGACAACAAAAATATGCTAGGGAGGTGTTGAAGAAATTCAACATGAAAAGCTGCAAGTCAGTAAGTACTCCTCTTTCTCAAAATGAAAAATTCAGCAAAGATGATAGTGATGAGAAGGTTGACGAAACAGCGTATAAGAGTATTATTGGATGCCTTATGTTCTTGACATCAACAAGGCCTAATATAATGTTTCTTGTAAGTTTATTATCAAGATTTATGCATTATGCTAGTGAGTTGCATTATCCAGCAGCAAAGAGGATTCTTAGATATATAAAGGGAACTTTAGACTATGGTTTGAAGTTTGAAAAAATAGAGAAGGTTTTTCTTCATGGCTATTCTGACAGTGATTGGGCAGGTTCATTAGACAATATGAGAAGTACATCCGAATATTTTTTTAGTTTTGGATCTGGTTGTTTTAGTTGAAGTTCAACAAAGCAGGATGTCGTGGCACAATCAACAGCGGAAGCTGAGTATGTTGTAGCAGCCTTAGTTGTTAATCAAGCTCTTTGGTTAAGGAAATTAATAGCTGATCTAAAGATGACCCACGAGAAGGCAACAACAATTTTTGTGGACAACCAGGCAGTCATAGAAATTTCAAGAAATTTAGTCTTTCATGGCAAGACTAAACATTTTAAAGTTAAGCTTTATTTTGTTAGAAAAGTTCAAAAAACAAATGAAGTTAACTTGGTTCACTACAGTACTGGTGTTCAATTAGCTGATATTCTGACAAAGGGATTGCCAAGATTAAGATTTGAAGTATTGAGAGAGAAGATTGGTGTTTGCAGAAAAAATAGCAAGGAGAAGTGATAGAAAATGCTATATATTTACTGCACATTAGTTTTGTTTTGAATTAGTCTTTCATTATCTTTATTTATTCTAAGTTGTTAGAGATATTCTAGAGATTTTTGTTGAGTTATTTTCTCTGTTAATTGTGTATAAATTAGCAGAGATAGAAATGGAATAATCATTATCATTTTAGCCAACATGTTTCATCACTACCGTCATCAACTTCGTCCAATGGAAATTGAGAGTGCTGTATGGCTTTGGAACCAGGAAAAGACTGAAATAGAGATTGTATGCAATATGATAGGTTGTGAGTGGCGGTGGAATGAGAAAATAAATAAAAAAAAATTGAATATTGCATGCAATCTGGTTGGTGGGGGTGGCAGTGGAGTTCAAAAAGAAAAAAAAAAGGGGGAAGATACGGTGAAGTCATCTCTGCAGCTGTCTACTTGAGCGATGCAGTGAAATTGTGCTGTATGCATGGATACAGACATTTACACTAGGGTAACGTGTCACCTTGTGGGATTCAATTGCATGCATGTTACTAAAATTCAGCTGGCAGCAAAATCTGACGGCAAAGCTTACAGAGATTGGTATTGTAAGAGGTGATTCGTCACTACCTAGCTCTCCCTTTTATCAATCTCGGACCAAGGCTGGGTAGGATCATAGCATGCTATTCTCCAGCGACAATCAAATACTCCTCACAATTGACGATAATCACTGCCCGAGCATCACAAATTTCCCAACGGCCCATCATGTCAAAAATCTGTTTGGAATCATCAGTCAATCCTAAGGAGGCTGGTAAATTAACGAAGCATCACCAGAACTTGTTGCAGAATCACCGAGCAGCTTCATGAAGTTAAAACCATGCATATCATTCCCAACTGATTAATCTGCACCAATTCTAAGTTGCTTCCCGGCCACCACCGTCAAAGGGATCAGACGATCAGTACCTCTCCAAGTTAGCAGCGATAGTCAAAACTTCGGAGTTCCTGCTCCGATCACTTCCCCGGTTTGGTTGCCGTTTAGAGAAGGCCAGAAAACACAATTCCAGTGCAAGGCAGTTGGTTAGAGATATATTTCATTATTATGCTCGGCGAAGTTATATCGGCCGACGGTTCCTTCTTGTTAGATAAAAATTATCCTCTGTTTTATTATTATGCTCGGCGGAGTTATATCGGTCGGCGGTTCCATTTTGTTGACTGGACTCTTCAGAGCCACCTCTGAATAATAATTGCGAACCAGCTTCTAATTGACTCTGAAGTCTATGACGTTCGAAAATGGGATGGACATCCAGTTGGGTGGCTTGGCTCGGTTAAAGGTGCCCGTTTCAAATGGTCCGCAAAGTATATGCCCGACAAACTTAGTTTTTACTGCTTCCATAGTGATTTCCTGGCCTCGAGCAGATTATCTTCCCGGTCATCGTCTAGCTTCGTCTCAGTCGTGGTAAAGGAAACAGTAGCCTAGGCAGAGAGTTCCCGGTTAACTTTAAATAAGCATAAATCCGGTCACTTGTAAATACAGAGAACTCCCGATCAGTCATAGAGTCATGAAAATATTCCATCACCGCTCCCATCCGCCGCCGAATTTCCCGATCCTGTGGTTGATGACAAGTATAGCTTTGGCTCATAGTGATCTAAAACTCATTAACCGGGCACTGGCAGCCACGACCATCTCTCTGTGTTGCCTGATGCGCTCAAAGCTCCCAGACTATCCTTCAAGTGTGCTCAAGCCGGTTTCTCAAGCTGTGAGCAACGCACAAACCCCCCAAAGTTATTCAAATTGATCGGGAACCCCGTCATCATAACTGGCCAACTCCGCGCCAGACCTTCTTCAAACAGGTGGCTGGATTGTCGTTATCTTTTGTGGTTGCTAGACAAACTGTAACGAACTCCGATGACCGGCTAAGTGAAGTAGTGATTTCCGAGCTCTATGACAATCATTCCCTTGGGTAATTCACTTTTTGACCTGTGCTTATTTGGAGAGATTGGGTGAGCGGATTCTACATACTACTTCCCGAGCTAGTGGTTGAGATCAAGCTCATAGTTGACCTCAAGCAAATGAGCGCCCAAGAAAATCATTTCCGGTTTTTATCTTTTTAAATGTCTATCGCCGGCAGTCTTGCAGATGGAAATAGATAATGATTCGCAAAGTGTCGAAATTGTTAGGGAAATTAATGTATAGAATTTATATTGGCAATTTATTTGTTAATCTAATCTTAGGTAGTATTAATTGGTCCATTATTAATTAATTATGCCTAAGGTATTTTTTGAGTGGTGGTTAATATATATATATATATAAATAAATAAATATATATATATATATATATATATATATATATATATATATATATATATATATATATATATATTGCATGGATGACTGGTTTTAATTGATTCAAACAATAATGTTTGAGCTGAGCTTTTCAAGGGGAGATGTAAGTGAGTGAATCTCTTTAAGTTGAGGAGATCTCATGCAAGAAAGGTGCTCAGGAATTCAATTATAAATAGAGCTTGAAGCTTGCAGAGATGAGGTGCTGATTTGTACAAAAGAATGCCAAGATCCCTGCTGTTTTAATATTAAGCACTGTTGTATTAGCTTTAGCCTGTTGTTTTAATATGTATAGTTTGTTGTACTAATACAGACTCAAATTCATTGTAAGATGGATACTTAGACTAGAATTGTGTTGAGGTCCTGTTTTCTACATGAAGTGGAAGTCTTATTGATTGGCTCAGGAAAGCTGAAGAAGTTGATTCTCACATCACTATCAGCTCAGAAGATGATGATGATTAGTAGGTGTAAAGATTAGGCCATTGTTGGATGGAAATCTGGTGAACCTTGTATCGTCTTTGATCATCTAGTGGAGTTGGGTTTCACCTTTGTGTGGCCCTACAAACGTAGGAAAAGTTCTCCGAACTACGTGAACATATTCTGGTTCCATTTATATTTCTTGCACTGTTTTAGTATGATTCATTTGTTTTAATTAATTTGTGCATAATGTTTGGTAAATTGCCTTTCTTTGCTTGAAGTTGTGATCACTCCCTCTTTGTTGGTTTGTGGTTTGTTTTGGTGGAACTTGTGGCAATTCAACTTGTGATTGATGAGCCAAGAGGTTACATGATTGATCTATTATCTTGCCAATAGCCTTGTTAACCACTTAATAATTGAATCAATCTAGTGTGTTGTGCATTGCTAGTGAAGGCTTATATGAGATTCCGGTGATGGTTGTTTTGCTAGAACTTGCCTCATTACTCTCCAAGTGAAGTCTAAGATTTGCATGTTTTGAAATGATTTAGGCCATTTTTGTTTAGTCCAAACCTTTAAGCCTACCTTTTACACATATGTTTACCCCTAGTTGTCCCCGTTGAGCCATGTGTTGTTCAATAAGTGCTAAGCACTTAAACCATTCATTGTGTTTGTTTTTCTTGTATTAACCCTTGTCATTTAACCCTTAACCTTAGCGAAAATGTTTTCCTGCACCCTTGAGAGAATATAACATTTGTTCTTTTTCATGGAAGAGATCTTTATTGGAGCTTGTTTTGTTAGCAATTCTCTTGATAATTTTGTCTAAGTGTGGGGGTCTTGAGAATAAGTTTGTTGGTTGATTTGAAAAGAAAAGAAAAAGAAAATCAATGATTTTGAGAGAATTTGAAAAAAAATGTTGAAAAATATGATGACAAGAGAAAAAAAAAGAAGAAAAGAAAGACGAATACAAGTTTGAAGTTAATTTTGAAAGATGTGCTCAACCCCCACTACATTAGAGTGTTGCGTGTTCTAAATTGTAAAATTGCTCATTTATTCATAGTTTTCATATCTCTTCTAACCTCAATTGTGAACAAGTGTGAAGTTCTCTCCTTTGTTTTATTCCTATACCCTTTCTTTGTTAACCGTTCACCCTTAGCCCCATTACAAGCCAAATAAAAGTCCTACTTGATCTTAGCATGCAATCTTGGAGTTGAACTAGTGGGAGTATGAAGGGCAAGCCTATGGGATCTCATTAAAAGCCAAGTTTTGCATAATCTCAACTTAGCATTTGTGCATACTAGATTCTCACACACTTTAATGGTTTTGGTTCTTGGTTATTGGCTTGAGAATGGAACTTGTGAGCCAAGCTAAGGTGATTCTTGAAGAAAGTTGTTTTGTAGCATGTTGGATTGTGGTTTGATAGGTTGTGCAAAGTGGGAGTATGATCAAGTTCATTGCAAGGATGGTGATTTATTACTTGTCTTTGCTTGAGGACAAGCAAAGGTTTAAGTGTGGGGGAGTTGATAAGTGCTTATTTGTTTATATTTTTCTCCCTTTCACTAAGTCATTTTGTTTTTAGATCATTCCAAATTTTATGAGAATTAGTGCTTATTTTTGTTATTTTGCAAGGAGTATGAGTTGGAAAGCATTAGAAGCTAAGATGAGAATTTTCATGCATTTTGGATTCATTTGGAGTCAATGGGAGTCAAGGAGATGCTATGCAGACGAGTGCAACACTTCCAAGGGAGCCTAAGAGTTGTATGTTCAATGGTATTGGTCATTTGGGAAAACTAAAACAAAAGAGAAGCAAAAGGTCAAGGTATTGAAATTTCTGCACGTCGACGTCTTAGTGATTGGACGATATCTCGGTCTATAAATATCCAAATTGAGTGATTCTTATGTCATTGGAACGAAGAATCAAAGGACTACAACTATCAAGACATTAAAGCTTAAAAAGGAAGTCAAATGGGTCAAAATTGTCAAAACTTACAGATTTCGTCCAAATCTGACATTTTTTGGTATTTTGATCATATCTCAGCCTAGAAATGTTCAAATGAAGTGATTCTTGCGCCATTGGAAATCCAACTTGAAGGGCTACAACTTTGTTCAAGACCACAAAGGCAAGTGAAGTGCTTTTAACGGTGAAAAATATCCTAGAAGTCAAAACAGTTGCACAGAATTCTGCTTACACAGTGAGAAATACACTGCAAATCACGCAAAAACATACGGCCATATGTGAGGCCGTTTGTCACCTGCTCTATTATTATTTAAGCTCGTTTTGAGCATTTTGAACACGATTTTGACCCATGAACCTGATAAGCACCAAGAATAGCTCATTTTAGGGGTCATTTAAGGGCTAGTATTGTATGGTTTAGTACCCATTTCATAAGAATATCATGCGTTAAGACTCGAATGTGACCAAAACCGCTAACAAGAGCTTGAAAGATGCTTTTAAGTTATTTTACTGCCAAACGGAGGACCTAAGGCCAAAACGGAGCAGAAAATGAAGAAGCCGTGAAGCAGGAGCCTTCCACGCAGCCTCACACGCGTGTGGAGGGGCGTGGAAACATTCTAGTAACCCCCCACGACCTCCACCACGCGTGTGGAAGAAACGCGGAAAAGAGTCTTCAGGGCTCGACGCGTCGAGACCCCTGTATCAGCCCTAAAATATGCTGCGCGGAAATTGTCTATCTTGCCCCTATTTTGTTCCCCCTATATAAGGCTCCTTATTTCAGACCTTTGAGGGAGGAGGAGGCACCCCATAATTTAGATCTTAGTTTTCTTTTCCAAATTATTCCCCTTTGGGGAGGAATTCCAATACTCCTCCTTAGATTAGAGTAGATTAGGATGAAGATCTTGTAGATTCAAAAGCTTCCCTTAGGTAACATTCTTCTTTTAATATAAAGTTTGTTCTTTTATGTTATTGCTTGCTTCTTTTGTTGATATTAATGTTTAGCATGTTAAGAGTAGAGTAGTTGGGTGTGTGTGCCCTTGTTGATCTATGGATTGATGTTTAGATATTATCTTATGAACTTGGTATTGTGGGAGTATGATTGATGTTTTGTATGGATGATGTTGTTCAATATTCTATTGCTCACTTGCAACTACTTTTAGTTGCAAATATTTGTTGTTTGTTAAGCTTTGCACAGGAAATTTTCTTCATCAAATCATTTGAAGCTTACAAACGTGCGCTAAAATGAATCCCCATGATTTCCCACATCATGGAGGACAATCCTATAGAAATCCTCTACCCCAACCATATCCTTATTACCCCCATTCAACCTATGTTTATCCTCCACCAACATACCACTACCCACCTCCATACCCATACCCATTTCCACATCACCATTTACCACCTCCATATCATTATCCATTTCATACACCCAATCATCACCCATACCCATATGAAACACCACCTCCACCCTTCCAGGAAAATTACCCTTCACAATCATCCAATTTTCAAGAAATTGACTCATTAAGCTCCAAAGAAATATCCCAAAGTATAGAGAGTAAGCTTACACAAATGATGAGAACAATCGACCCAAGCTATACTCCCGAGTCAAATTCATTCCCTACATCCCACGTAAACACCCACTACCCACCTCCATCACAAATTCACAAAGAAAACAATACTACCCATTTCCTCGAAACACCACCCTCTTTCCCAAATTTTACCCACACAAATCCTTGTGATTATATCCCACCGGCCTCGAACGAAATTGAAATTCTAAACGCGAAAATTGATGCATTCACGAGGATGGCCAAGGAGGACACGGCTAATTTAAAAGCCGAAATCAAGAGCGAATTAAAAGATTATCTCGCTACCCTCCGGGAGGAAGGACTTCCACTAGAAGAGGTTGAAACGAAGATGTTGTATATGATGGAGGAGCTTATGAAAATGAATGAGCCCCGAGCCAACTCCGCCATCATAGATGACATCCCCACTTTGGAAGCCAATCCAAGGATTGTACAAGAGGTTGAAAAAGAAAATGCTAAGGAAGAGGAAAGTTTTGGAGAAATAGAGGATTGTTATGCCCCGGTGCTTGAAGAAGTTCCAATTTTCGAATTGGAAAATCAAAAGGAGGTAGAGATGGAGAGTGAGGATGATGACATTGAGATGGTGTGGGAAGACGAAGAGCCAACATGTGGTAAAATTCTTAATCTTTCTTGTGCTAACATTCTTGAAAATCCTTGTGCTCTTTTTGAAAACACCCTTGACACTTGTGTGGATGACTCCCTTTGCATTAATATTTCCATTACCTGTGATTATGATTGCTTTAAATTTCGGGAGGATGATTCCATGAAAAATTTTGATATATTGATTAATGATTGTAAGGATTCTCTTTTGTTTAAATATGAGCATGATTGCTTTAACTTTTTAGAAGATGAATCATTTGTCTTGGGTGAGAATGAGTTGGTGAGTGAAGGGGATGATGCTTCATTCTATTCGTGTGAAAGTGTGAGTGATTTTTCTAATCCAATAGAGTGGGGTGATGAAGAGAAGGAGTGTGAGGAAGGGATGGTAGGAAATGATAGGACTTTCAGGTTTGATCTTATGGAGAAAGTTGAGTGGAGAGATCTAACCACACTCGAGATTGAGGAAGGGAGTGAGGAGATATGGTTTGAAACAAATGAAAAAATCTTTAGGGGGAGAAGAGATAAGGAGGATGAGGAAATGAACACCATCCTAGAGGAGTTAAGGAGGGTGTTTGATGTTAAAATTCTTCCAACCATGCATTTTATTCTTCCTTTATTCTTGTGGGTATTCAAAGATGTTTCCCATCTTGGGACATTCCTTGAAGCGAAGGTTCACGGGACGCTTGGTAAGGTCCCAAAATCTATGTGCTTCGAAGGATAGAGCACACAACGTCTAGCCAGGAGACGTTAAACCATGGCGCACTTGGGAGGCAATCCCAACGTTATCCTTAGTTTAGAATTTCCTTTCTTGTTTACTTTTTCTTTTCTTTCGTTATTAGTAATTTTTATTTTTAGAATAGCCTTGCTTGAGCTAACATTGCAGGTGATTTTGGTGCTAAGCCGCGACAAATGAGCTAAATCGGATCAAACGTGGAAGGCAAAAGCCGGGAGACGAAGAAGGTGATCAACACTACTGACCACGCCTGCTCACACGTGTGGTGCCAGGCGTGGAATCTTTCCAGTGACGCTCCACGAGGACCACCACGCGTGTGAGTCACGTGGACAGGTCCTGGACGGATTCTCGTGCATTATTTTCTTTTCATCCAATTTTTCTAAGTCTCCCAAGTCTGGTCGTGCCAATAATCACAACTTTTAAGCAACTAGCAAAAGGCGAAGAGATGATGAGCCGACATTCTTAAAGAAATAGACGGGCAGTAAGCTGAAGACAAAGTTGTAGACGCATTGTATGGTATATCATTCTAACTTGTCTTCCTACTTTTATGAGCATATTTGCCTTGGTTCACAAAGGATGAGTCGCATGATTTTGTTATAATGGGTATAGTATTTTTAGAAAAACTTATTTGATGCCCAGAGCACACTTTTTAAGTGTGGAAAGATGCTTTAATGCACAATCTTTTAAGACCCTAATCCTTTTTACTCTATTCCTAATGGAAACATCGAGGACGATGTTCACTTTTAAGTGTGGAAAGGATTTATACTTCTTGAAATAGTTGATTAATTGAGTGATAAGGTAAAGGAACTAGAGGGCGTGTTATTGCCAATACTATCTAGGAGGGCTCCTAACCTTGTGCCAAATATCGAATGTGTTAAATATGCTTTGGAAGTTACACTTTGCACCAATTTGCACAATTGACCCAAAAATTGAAAATTTTTATATGTGCTTGCATGCCTTCACCTTGTATTTTGTTTGGACCTCAGTCAAGGATCTCTCGAAGTGGGAGTGTAAACCCCTTGAGTTTTAGAAAGATAAAAATTGCGAAGCCCGGAAATTGAATTAATCTTAGCAGGACATGGAGCAAAAGGTGAGCCTAAGTGAGCTTAGAGTGAAAAATCCCTTAATCCCAAGAAAAAGGCATGAGGGGTTGATATGGTGAAAAGAGTAAAAAGGCAAAAAGGCCATTCCTAGAGATAAAACTGAGGTGAGCCATCTAGTCTAGATACGGTGTAACCATTGCACCGTCTTCGAAAAAGCATGGAGATCCATGTGAAGTCAGTTACCCCGAAGAGATCCTGAAAGATGAGAAAATAGAGAGGAGGTGAGCCACTTCGCTAGGATTCAGGCACCCATTGCACTGACCTTCGAAAAAGCATGGAGCTCCATGTGAAGTCGGGTCGCCTGATGACGTTATCCTAGGAGTGAGAAAATAGAGTGATCGCCCAAGCCATGGCGATGAGCGGTCCATGTCCCTGCCCTCACTTATATTAACGTAAAGGGGCTTTGGCGTTAGGTTGGAAATTGGCTAAGGGGTGAACATCGTTCCCACTAATCGGATCGACTAGAGGCCCCTAGAAAATACAAGGTGAAACCATTTTGTCACTTGCATGCTTGAAAGGTGTAAAACTTTTTATGTTATATCTATCTCCTGAGACTTAACTTCCTTAGCATATTTCTTACATTTGGTCGCCATGAGTTTAGTGGTCTTGGTAGATAGTGTAGGGAATTTCACCCACTCAACTCCGAACACCTACACATCGCTTGACCAATTGACAATGAGAGAACGAACTATCCTTGGTGCTTATATGATTAGTGTTTAGAAAAGTATGCTTGCTTGAGGACAAGCAAGGTTTAAGTGTGGAAACTTTGATAAGCACCAAGAATAGCTCATTTTAGGGGTCATTTAAGGGCTAGTATTGTATGGTTTAGTACCCATTTCATAAGAATATCATGCGTTAAGACTCGAATGTGACCAAAACCGCTAACAAGAGCTTGGAAGATGCTTTTAAGTTATTTTACAGCCAAACGGAGGACCTAAGGCCAAAACGGAGCAGAAAATGAAGAAGCCATGAAGCAGGAGCCTCCGACGCAGCCTCACACGCGTGTGGAGGGGCGTGGAAACATTCTAGTAACCCCTCACGACCTCCACCACGCGTGAGGAAGAAACGCGGAAAAGAGTCTTCAGGGCTCGACGCGTCGAGAACGTGCCGTAGCTTTTTTCGGAAAATTCCTTGAGGGCTCGACGCGTCGAGACCCCTGTATCAGCCCTAAAATATGCTGCGCAGAAATTGTCTATCTTGCCCCTATTTTGTTCCCCCTATATAAGGCTCCTTATTTCAGACCTTTGAGGGAGGAGGAGGCACCCCATAATTTAGATCTTAGTTTTCTTTTCCAAATTATTCCCCTTTGGGGAGGAATTCCAATACTCCTCCTTAGATTAGAGTAGATTAGGATGAAGATCTTGTAGATTCAAAAGCTTCCCTTAGGTAACATTCTTCTTTTAATATAAAGTTTGTTCTTTTATGTTATTGCTTGCTTCTTTTGTTGATATTAATGTTTAGCATGTTAAGAGTAGAGTAGTTGGGTGTGTGTGCCCTTGTTGATCTATGGATTGATGTTTAGATATTATCTTATGATCTTGGTATTGTGGGAGTATGATTGATGTTTTGTATGGATGATGTTGTTCAATCTTTGCTTCTATTTCCGGCCGGGGTAGTTAGTAAACCGAGTGGAAGTGAGAGTGTGCGCGATAGCGGCCTCTCACGAGCCCAACTCATCTATATCTCCGCTCTTAGTCCGAAAGGACGAGATCCGAGAGGAGTGGTAGGCTAGGTGTTCGATAAAATGCCTCAACCGAATGATGATTGAGAGTTTGAGTGTGACGCCACTCAATACCAATACCGTCTCCCTAGATCAATCCCGAAACCCAATTCCAAGCTACCTACGATAATCAATCCTTTAGCTTAACTTTGGCATGCACCCCTTCCTTTTACCTTTTGTATTTTCTATCCCTTTTTACCTTACAAAACCAACCATGAACAAACATTCTCCCTATGATTCTTGTAACTCTTACCTTTCAACTTCCTAAATGCCACACGTATTCGGTTCCCATTCGCCATCCTTGAGAGACACGACACTCGGGGAGTCTTAACTCTTCGTTTTACCACTTCCACCTTCACATTCCCACTCACCACCATACACACAACATCAGAACCCTAGACACTCTCATTCACTTCGTTTCATATTTTTAGGTTAGATTAGGCTTAGATCTATGTTTTTTTTAACACTTTTGGAGCTTGTAATCTTGGATTTGAAGCTTAGATTTCAAGATTCTACCACCTATTTCAATAGAGAAGCTTTCTTTCCCTAGTTTCTTTTCTTTTGCAAGATTTATGTTTATTACTTGTGTTTTTGTGTTTTGTATGCTATTTAATCATGAGTAGTTAGTTTATGGGCTTGAGTTAGGGTTGTATTATCTATTTTGATGCTTAGGTTGTGATTATTGTGAAAAAAACTAAGGGAAGAACCCCAACCTAGGGTTCATGTGTTTGAGTTGGGTCTTTAATCTATCTTGCAATAGTTGATACGTAGCAATTGCTGTTTGTGTTTGGAAAGTCTTTCATTTCAATGAGAATTGGATGGAAGACTTGAGCCTTCCCACTCTCGAACCCAATTTCCCTTCTATGGAAATAGGGGTAGATTGGGGCTTAAATAGCTTTTGTTCTTCAAGAACTTGGGTTGATACACCATGGAAGTGGGGCAATCCTTGTTCTAATCCTTGTTTTGACTAGGATTTATTTGTGCTTGCCTCATGACCATAGGTAAAATGTTCTTCCCCAACCTTAAGTGTTAAAGCATCAATAGAGTAATACCTCTAACTTGAGTCCTATTTCTTTATTTTGTTTTTATCTATTGTTTATATGTGTTTGTTCTACCTTATTGTCGTTTGCTTAGCTTCTTGTTGATTTCCTTGTGCTAGTGCCTAGTTTTGTGATTGCATATTGCGTGCTAGAATCCCCAATCCTCAGTGGAATGACATTTCACACCCGTACACTCACCATAACTCATTTTTGCTACACATCAGCACTCTCCTGAAATGAAAGCTTGGACGCCACTAATACCACAGACAACCGAGTGAACTCAAAGTGGACAGAACAAGCTTGGGATTGAACCCTCCCCCTGAATCGGAAGCTTGGACACCACCAGGCCAATACGACATACAAACACTGGGTGAAGAAGACAAACTCCATAAAAGATTACACGATTCTTTACCAACAGAAGGGAAACATGCTCCAAACGACAATGAGCACAAAAAATGGGTGCAACAACAAAACAAGCAATGGACTCCAACTTAGCAAACTCATCAGCAAAGATCAAGAATGACTTAACAGATGTATCAGACTTATTTTTAGCTATATCTATGAAAAAATAAATGATCACAAAGTACACAAAATTCAAGGCTGAATGTGTACAAGACAAAGTGACCGTGAAGTAAAAAATCAATGACAACGCAATAGTCCAAACCAAGTCTAGGTTTTTGGCAAACGAACTCAGGCAACCCAAGAGTAGTTGACCAAAACGTTTTTCTGTCGTTGGAGGAGCCTCACGCGCCGACGCGTAGGAGAGTGGCAAAGGAGGGCAGCGGTGCATGAGTCTCGCGCCTTTTAGAACGTTGTCAGAATTTGCAACGAAAAGATATTTATTTTAAAGGCTCTAATACCATGTTACGAAAGTTAAGAGAGAGTTTCTGAATAAGTTGTATATTGTATATTAGAAAAGAGAATGCACAACCCTATAAATACATGCTAGAAGACTTTTAATAAGGAAACAAAATGACTACCTACTCAAATCCTTATAAATCTCCATGTTACCTAATATATATAGGTTCCATATTACTTGTACACTCCATAACAATAATGTTAAAAATATCTATTTGAAATCTTTTGAATCATACTAATAATAATAATATATTTTGAATATTAGTTGTTTATTGATGGACTTGCAATATTAATAAAACGAACACTCTACATTGTGAAGATGAACCTCCAATATTATCTTAATGAACATATTTTAGTTTCAACAGTATTATGATGTAGTTGCATTATTATTTTAAAGATGAACATTCAGTATTGTAAAAATGAACCACCAATATTGTAAAAATGAACTTACATCATTCTATTAATGAATCTATTTAAGATCTATCATTATAATGTAGTTGCAATACAATTCTAAAAATTAAAACAAACATGTAGTATTATAAAAATGAATTTGTTGTGTTTGCGTAATGAACTTATTTAATGTTTATCAATATAATGATGAATTTGCATTACTATTGTAAAATTGAAATTACAATGTTTTGAATATGAATCAATAATATATTGAAAATAACCTGATATTTTTTTTTTGACGACTACTAATTCTGTTAGAATGTAGTATCTGTGCATAACTACTTTCTTAATCTAGGGGGTGGAACTTGGTGTCACTAGACCACAAGGTCTTGGCGAAAATAACCTAATATAATCTTATGGTAATTTAAAACATTAAAATAAAAATATACTATACTAATAAGAGCCAAAGAGAGTTAGGCCTAAAATGGGTAGAAAAAATGGCGGTCAAATTATTTAATCAAATGGATGGTCCAGATGAATTATTTAATCAAATAGATGGTTAAGATAATTCAGATTAATATTATTAATAGAGATTACCTAATTTAACCTTACTTTTATGATTATCGGTTAAGTTTTCTGTTAAATATTCTCTTCTCCGTTAACTTTTAACTTATCCATTAATTTCTATAAGAAAGGTCTTAGGTTCGAACCTCATCTCAATCAAATTTGACATAATTAAGTTTATCACTCTATTTTACTCTTATTAAATTAAATAAATTAGTAGCTACAACAAAAAATGATACATATGTATTTCTTTAATTTAGAATTATGTGTCTACAATACCTTTATTTGAAAAAATTATTCATTATCAAAAAATTAAATTAAATAAGAGAAATAATTTCATTAGTTATATTGTCTTTATTTTCTCTCATGCAAAGATTCTTTACATTCAAATTTATCAATTGATATTAATTACATTGTCCATTATCTTATTTTTACAGTATCTTGTAATTAAATATCAAAGTTATAGTACAAAATAATGTTATATATTTAGTTACCAAGTATTTTATTAATACTATGAAAAAAAATTTAAAATAATTTGAAGTTAATTATATTAACTACTTGAGGACTGGTTGACAAAGAAAGTACTCAAATAATAACCCAACAAATTGAAGCGGAATCACTCTATTTTACTCTTATTGAATTAAATAAATTAGTAGTTACACAAAAAATGATACATATGTATTTCTTTAATACCATGAAAAAAATAAAAAAGAATAGTTTGAAACCAATCATATTAACTACTTGGGGGATTTGTTGACAATGAAAATACTCAAATAACTCATTACCCAGCAAATTGAAGCGAGAAACTACCTTTTAATATCTTTGGAATACATAATATTTTAAATTTTCAAATTTTTATTAATTTATTTAATCTTTTTTCTTAAACTATGAATTTCTTTATCCACAATAACTCATTCAACAATAATGGTTGAACCAAATGAACCCCAAGCAGAACACCTAAAGGAAAGTCCATAGCTCCTATATCATAATCTCATTGCATGACGTTGTCATCTATGCTACCAACAATAACCGAATTGTTATTGCAAATAACACACTACCAACAAAAAGGAAGAGAACAAATAGTAAAGATGAAGACAATAACAATGTTACTCAAAAGAGAATTAAGAACACTTAGAAAAATTCAAATTAAAAGTAGTATTTATTTAGACTATCATTTTTGGACCAAATATTTAGACTATCGATTTTACAAAGTTGCAAACATTTATTTTAGTAATAATTATAATGAATTTTCTATATTAATTATCTTGGATTCATATACTTTGAGTTAGATATTTAAATAAAAAAATTCGGCATTCAATTACCCATGTATAAACTTCTCCTATATAATCTTGCATTGATATACTTTTAAATATTTATTTAAATATAAACATTGGGCATTAACCCATGCGCGCAATGCGCGTATAAAACTAGTATCAATATAATTATCATTTAAAATATCTTAAATAAAACTTTTTAGTGATATAAGTATTTTTTGAGAAAATTAAATGATATAATTTTATAATAATGATATAATTTTATTTGTTTAACAAAATAAACTTAAGAGGCTAGACTTTTGCTAGAGCTTGTTCCCACATTGTCTCTGATCTGATATGTGAATATGTGATCTCTTATAACAAATTTTACCTCTATAACATCATCATTGACATGACCAGTTGGGTTGCTTATTGACATTTTTTTTCTAATTAGATGGACGTGTATAACACTGTAGCAATCCATATAGATATACTCATATACATATACTCAACAGCTCAAGCCTTCTCAACCCAATGTGGTAGCTCAAGTGGCAAGTGGGCTCTTTTGTGTAGGGGTGAGCATCGGTCGGTTTTCGGTTAATAACCGAAATAACCGAAAATTTAACCGAACCTTCATAACCGAAACCGACGGTTTTCGGTCGGTTTCGTTCGGGTAAATATAACCGAATTTTTAAAGTAAAATAGCTATTTTTTTACTAATGCTAAAAGAATATTTATAATCAATTAAAATTAATGTCATCAAGTACAATAATAGTTTAGTGAATGAACAGTTAGAAAAATTATAACTATGGGGAAAATATATTTAAACATACTACATCTATTTGATTTGTGAAAACTAATTAATAGTTGCAGTATGTATATTCCTCAAAAAACCAATTCCAAAGATATTACAACTTAAGATCATTATAATGTACAAATTGCATATCAATTCTAAAGTAAATACAGTACTAAAAATACACTATTTCTCACTAATCCTCACGTAAATACAATATATATAAATACACTACTTCTCACTAATTGTCACGTAAATACAGCATATATAATAATATAAATACACTACTTCTCACATTTTATAATAGTAGTTTAGTCCGATATAAACGAATTATATTTATACATTATATGATTAACAAATGTCGTGTAACTCAATAAGTGATTAAAATTAATGTGATAGACTATGGACTTGCAAAATGTAAATGAGATGAAATTATATATATTTTTTGTTTAGATTAACCTTCGGTTTTCGATTTTCTCTTGAAAAACCGATAACTGACCGAAAAACTGAACTTTTTTTTTGCCTTAATAACCGAAAACCGAAATAATCAGTCGGTTCAGTTTTCGGTTGTCGGTTTTTTTGTCGGTCCGATTTTTTTCTCACCTCTACTTTTGTGGAGAAAGAATTTCAGGAGAACCCGAGTTCAATTCTCACAAGTGACGATTCCCTTAAGCCCAGCGGTGGACCGGACCGTTAGACGGAGGGAGATTGACCACGTAGATATACCAAGCAGAAAAGCTCAAGCCTTCTCCGTGGTCCGTCCCCTACGCGAACCAGCCAAGGTATGCCTCGATTCAGAGACGAGACTCCTGCAGTGCGCGTTTATACTGTTTGCGATGAGTCCAAGTTCGTTTGTCTCTAAGAAATTTTGTTTGATTAACCAATTTTCGGCCATTTTCTTATTTCACTCGAATTTGTTGGTATCTCTGGCAGATTTTTGATTGTGAGGAACGTTCCATCTCTGGGTTGTGGGGATGATCTCGCAAAATTGTTCACCACTTATGGAGAAGTTGAAGAGTACTGTATTCTTGCTTCAATATTCAGTCTTTTATTTTTCTTTTCCTTTTTTTAAAGCTCTCTTCGGGTAGCCTAAAACGCAATCTTCGATTTCTGCCAAATTAAAATCCTTTTTATTTTATTCACCTTTTGTTTGTTGAAGGTTGGGATTTTGGAAGTCTGAGGGAATTCCACATTGTGATTTATGGTTACTGCACTTGGAAAACTTTTGTCTTCGGATTAATATGCTTTTGATTTCATTGATGTTATTCTGTATATAAGTGATCTGTCTAATTGCTTAGAAGTTAAATTTTCCATTCCTTTTCTCTAATGGATTGTTTTTTGAGTTAATAACCGATTTAGTTGTTGATTACATTGGTTTTTCTAGATTTAGTGGACTTTTTGTACTTAATTAGGTCATTGACTTTGATGGTTTTATCTAATTGAGTCTTCTGTTAAGATAGCTTGGTAATTTCACCCCATTAATACCCTCGACTATAGTAGTTTTACCCAAGTTAGTCTTTGACTATAGTGGTTTTTCTTGATTTAGTCATTGATTTTAACAATTGAGGACTCAATTGGGTAAAACCATCGAAGTGGAGGACCTAATTAAGCACAAAGAGTCGTTTAGGACTAAATCTAGAAAAACCTCTATAGTCGAGGACTAAATTCGGTATTAACTCGGATTGTTTTCTTTTCTCTGGCATAGTCTAAAAGCTGAATCATAGACCTCAAGCAGCTTCCTTTCCCCCCATATGCTTTTCCCTGATTGGTGCAACTCTAATTGGAATTGTTATCTTTTGAACACTATTTATAATGCTAATCTTTTGGTATTATTTTTGTACTGAGTATACTTTCTTTTTTCTTGGTTTTTCTATTGTTTTGCTCAGATGTAAACCCATGGATGCCGAAGACTGCGAACCATTTACTGATGTCTACTGGATCAAGTTCCAAAGGGTAGACAATGCCAGGTGACATTAGCTTTCTATGTTTTTACTGCCTAGGTTTTGTGTGTTTTAAAACTGATTTATGAAGAACCTAAGAAACTTGCAAAATGAAAAAAAATGGTGAAAAGTGCGTTGGTTATGTACTTCATGTATCAATGGAATCTGTTATATGACTGTTAGTTTAGAAAATGACAGTATATTTCTTATATTATATTTAGATTCCTTGTTCAAGGAGATGTAACCATTTAGAGACTTTGCGTTCCTTACAGAAATGGAGGATTATGCTTTGGGAAATGGGCAAATGGCTAATGAAAAGAAAAATTAAATGAGGTTCTTAGCCTTTGCACCCAGTAAATATACGCTATGGTATCCTAAGGGATAGTATACATTATTTGGTATGGAAAGCATGGGATATGGAATAAACTGTCAAGGTCTTGAAGATAAGGGACTGTTGTTATGCATTTATATTGATTTTTGAGGGTTTTTTCGCGATCTTTGACACTAGAAATACTTTCTTTCTTCGTTTGTGAGGCCTTAGGAAGTTAGGATATTGGATATTTGGATAGTAAACTATTGAGTATATTTTTAACTTTAAAAATCAAGAAAAAAAAATCACTGGCTACTCTATTTTTATTTGGGTCTTCTCATTAATATGTCACCATTTGAATCAGGTACAAGTAAGAGTTTAATGCATAATTAGAAGTTTAGTTTATGCGAAATCAGAATAAATACCATTTATATGAACAAGAATATAGCATTTACCTTAATAAAAGGGCACAATTACACACTTCAGTACTGTATAACTGTATCTTCTGTGTGATTGGTTGTCCTTGGTGATTGTACATGTAGCATCGAATATAGCGATATGCCATCTTGGCATGTATATGGGGTGCGGCTTGAGAAATATAAATGTTTTTTGATATAGGTTTGCCAAGAGGAAATTGGATGAGTTTGTATTCCTCGGGAACAGGCTCCAGGTCTCTTATGCACCTCAATATGAGAGCCTATCTGATACAAAGGAGAAGTTAGAGGGGAGGAGAAGGGAAGTTCAGACACGAGTAAACTGTATGTCATTGACTTGCTGACTTGTATGGTTGCAGAAGGCACTAGGCGCTAGTCGGGCATCCAGGTGGCTGAGTAATAATAATAGGCTCTAGCCGCTCTACACAGTCCACAGGCCCGAGCGTCTCCATTGCCACAGCCTCCAGCCTGGTGGTTCGCGACTTGGCCGAGTTGGGTGCCTAGTTGGCCGGCCGACTAAAAGACGCCTAGGGGTGAAATCCCCTCGGCCTAGGGGTGCCTAGCGCCTAGGCCAATTTTTACAACACTGTTGACTTGTACTTTGTATTGGTTGCTTGTTCTTTCCCTTCTGTCCCGATGCCTGATGCTACTTGCAATGTTTCAGCTCAAAGAACCAAAAGTTCTGCAATCCCGGGGCCTGGGCCTGATGCTGCCAGCAACTCTATAATCATTTCAACCTCTTCACATATAACCTCTAAACCATTAGAAATTAATCAAAGGTAATTTTCTTTGCAAGATGATGTGGATAGAATGATAGATTTTTCATAGGAACTATGTACTAAGACCTAAAATCAATGTGTTTTCTTTAGTCAGTTCATGGAGCCACAGGAGACCGCTAATAATAGAGATTCCTCTATTACTATAGTATCTTCTAACGAGGTTAGCTATAAATGAATATCATGAAATGAAATTCCTTGCATTGTTTTTGGTAACATTTGCAAGAGAAATTTATGTTCTAAAGCATTTTCCTCTTTTTGCCATTCTAGTTTTTCTTGACTGACAATAGGGGTTTTCTCGTTCTGTTCAATCACAGGAATATTTTTCATCAGAATCTATGAATCAAACTGTTCAGTTGGTTAGGGAAAAACTAAATAAGGTAAATGATAATTTTACTGTTACTTGATTTAGAGGTTGCATATTAATTTGTCCATTTTCCTTAGATACAATCCAGTGCAGAACAACCAGAAGCCGGAACTTCCAAGAAAGCGCGAGTGGACAATAGGAGGAGAATTTGACAAGTTTCTGACAAGTGATGAGAAAAGAAGTTGTTGCTTTATAAAAGGTTTCATGCCTTCCATCTATCTCTACACTAAAATTGCTATGCTAGGTTAATTGATTTACGTATAGGGGTGTTAATGAACAGAGCTTTCGATAAACTACTCGTGTTTGTGTTTGGTAAGCGTTTGTTTACCTTCACTTATTAAGGTAAAACAAACATAAATGAACAAATTTCAGAGCTCGTTTAATAAATGAACATAGTCTGAACATTTGTATGCTCGTTTGCTATGAGCTCGTGAACGCATTCGTTAGTGTTCATTTAATAATGTTCATGAACATATTCATTTAATAATATTCACAAACATGCTTATTTAGTGTTCATTTAAGACTGTTCACGAACAAACTCATTTAAGTGCAATTTAGTATTATTATTATTTTTTTAAATTTCAAGATACTACTTTAGTTTAGCCTAATTTTGTATAGTTGTTATGTTGTTTGGTTGATTATTGTTCGTGAACATAGACTATTTCTTATTCACGAATAAATTATGATCATTAACGTGTACACGTGTTTGTTTGTTTAGCATTCGTGAATGTGTTCATAAACGTGTTCGCTAACGTTAAGGGAACACGTTTGTGAATGTGTTCGCGAATGTTAATGGACACTTAACAAACGAATACGAACACCCTAAAAATCTTAACCAACGAAGAGATTGTTTGTGTTCGGTCCTTTAACAACCCTATTTACGTAGCACTCCATCTTATTGGCATTGACTTTGACAGTGGACTAACTTTATGGGCTTCAATATAGCTTACATGTTTATGTTGATACTGCAGCATGGTATAACATGTTCCAAGAAATCACTGAAGGACTTTTGTCATCTAATGCTGTGGTTGCCATGAAAGATATTTGCTTTGCAAATCCCTCAAGGGCAATGGGAAAATTGAATGCACACTTATACAGCTTGTCATCTATATCTTGTGAATGAAATATGTACAATCAATCAGGCATTTTCCAGTTTATTATAGATGTCAAAATATCAGCTTATGTTTAGTTTCTGTTCAAGTCCCAAATTAAAGGGGCTATGTACTAAGAATAATTATATTTTGGATGTTTGTCACATTTGTTTATTTATAATATATTGTCACATTTTTTCTTCTCATCTAGCTAGGAATTACAATTCTTGGGGTGGGTGAGGGATTGAATTTTCAATTCCGTGAAACGAAAGAAATGACTCATTTCTTTCAAGCAAACAATGTAAAATAATTTTACATAGTTAAAGAATTAGGTAGGAAATGAATTTCAATTTCTTTCAACTAAACAACAAGGTTATACGGAGCAAATGAAATCTAAGAATACTAATGCCGACGATCAAATACCAATTTTGGTCCTACGAGTATTAGTAAAATGACAATTATGTTTAATTTCTACCAATGAAATCTATTATTATTATTTTAATGCTAAAATTCATTATCCCGGTCATTCCTTCGTTTAAGATATGCCAATTCGCAGTTCTCTCCTTCAAATTAAGGTAGAATGAGGAAAAGCACTGCGGTTTGGGACAGGGAAACAACACATTGCTGAAGCTAAAGATAGTAGGAAGATATTATTAATTCCCCTATGCTTCAATAATGTCTTTTCTTTCAAACAATTTTAATTTGGAAATATAATGTAATTATCACATGCATTGGACCAACACAATGGCTAACAAACATATAACAACATATGCTAGGAAAACATACAAAAACCTATTTACAGGGGTTGTATAACCACTGTACATTCTTAATTGCAATTTAATTCTTGCAATCATTCATGTAGACAACTAAGAAAAATGTCAAAATGGATGAAACATATATATGCCAGGCCAGAACAGATGATCGAAGAGAAAAACTCCATCCAAGATCGGAAATGATTAGATTTTTATATTCTTGAATTTTGGGTTCAATTCTAAGATCACAGAATGAAGGGTTTAGTTTGTAGTTTGGCTTAATTACCATGTTGGGCTTTCATTCTTGAAAGCAGCCGTCGTCGGACATCGCCGCCGGCGGGAGGCTTCACTTTATTCCGGTCGCCGCAATAATGCTTCTTAGGTGGTTCACGGAAATCCATGCATTCTATCTTCCTCTTCCCCTTCTTCTCCGCTTCATGGTACTTATTGTGCCCTAAATTCTTCAATTCCATCGACTTATCTTGACGGCCCACGATATTCTCCGACATTGACAGCGTCGGAGGAGCAGCAGACATTAATTTCACAGCTTTCTTGATTTCCTTCTTTGGCGGAGAAGAAACGGCAACCTTGGGACGATCAATCAATTTATCGTCTTCGTCGTCGTCGAAACCGAGCTCGTCATCGGAAAACAATGTTGGAAAATTTTGACTAAGAATATTTTGTGGTACAAATATTTATGGGTCAAAAATATTTAATAGGTGAATGAGATATTGATTCTCGACCTATTTGATTTTCGTTAATCAGAAAAGAGTAGCTGATTAAATAATATGGAGATATGTGCCGATGGGCCTCCATATTATATTTGTTGGGTTTTGGAAATAGTGGTGTTTAAATAAAAAGGAGACATGTGCTCCCATTTTATTTGTTGCTGTGCACTTGTGCTTCTCAATTCGAAAATCAGATGGGACAAAGCATTATGGTGGCTGCAATTTTATTCCCACGTATGTACAATTCCAAAGCCACTTCCTTTTTGCTCTCTTGGAATAATAAACCCACACCCCACTTCAAATTGTTTAAGACAAAGAATGGAATCTCTAATTTTTAAAAGAGTTTGTCCCACTCTCTTTTGTTTTGTCTTGTTGTGCCCATAACACATGTTTCCACTAAGTGGTATTTAATACCTCTTCAGCTCATCCGGAAAAAATATAGACAACACTCACAACAGTACACTTACCTTGCTCTCTCTACTCTACTCGAAAATAATCTGTCTTTCTTCCTTTCTCATCCCAAACCAAGAAACCAGAGTGCGAAAGAAGAACAAGAGTGCTGTTTCTTCTTCTTCTTACTCCAAGTGTTCAACTTTGTTCTAGTTCGCTGAAAATAGTATAGGTTGAGTGCTCAACTATACTATTGTAATCCATTTTATCCTGGGAGACCGACACTACAACGCTCCTAGCACCCGTGGGAGGTAGCGAATCGGTTTTAAGGAAAGTGTGGCATACACGACTTGGATTTTCTACTTTGTATTGTTATTTTCGGATTTATTTCTTACGAATTTAACAGTGTTGTTATTGTTGTTATTGATGTACTGATTTGTTGTACCTGTATACGTCTACTTATTGTATTCTCTTCTTCTACCTTTCTGTAGTTAGATAATTATTTTGTAATAAACAAGTCAGTTGAATTGAGTGGATCCTCGTCAAACAACAACTTCACGATTCTGCTTCTATGCTTCTTCAGTTTGTCAGGGACAATCAGTGCCGCAACGTTAATCGCAGCTTCGATCAAACTCACGATGTCCTGCTCTTTCTATTGAGAAACAATTCTCGAAATACCCAAGAAAAATGACGAAAATAGAAAATCCACTAAGCAAAATATATTACAAGAAATTTCAGGAATTTAAACCTACAACAAAGGTTTGATAAACCTGGAATGCAAGGGACGGTGAAGAACGGACTTTGGTGTAGTTGTAAGTACGAGTCGAGTTGGTTTTGTCCTTAAAACCTTATTTATCGCCTCCCGGGGTGTTGGAGCGTTGCGGTCTAGGTTTCCCAGGATAAAACGTACTACGATCCGCCGTTTGAGCACACAAACTTGGATCCGGCGAACGAGAACGTGGGATGAACACAGGTGACTAGAACGAAGGAGGAGCAGAGTTTCGAGGTGGAAAATTGATTTTCTTTCGTGTGTAAATCTCCTGCTCATCTTGGAATTATATAAGAGATTAAGGAATAATGGCACATTAATATGGCAATTAATTTTGGCTATATAACCTACGTAACAGCTCTCCACTAACCCCATTAACAATAGCTTTAACTCACAAAAAAAAACAATTAGAATTAATACAAAATTAATTCCGTAACAGCTAGAGTTAAGCTCTTGAACGGTCACCACGAAGGTGAAAGGTTAGGCCAGAACCTGTCCACGAGAGGTCAAGCAAAAGTCACACTGGAAGATCGCCTTTGAGACGTGACTCATAGCATTGAGAGGTCGATTGAGCGGACTTAGAGTGATCAGTTCTTAGCCGCGAGAGATCGTCCTGTGAGCTGTGAGAGATCACGTTTCTGCCACGAGACATCAAGTCCAGGCCGCCGCGAACTTCCTACCGCGAGACATCGAACGCATCGCACGGGCGTAACTCGGCCGCACGAGACATCATTTATGTCTCGAACTTCTCGAACTTCCTAGCCCAATTCGAGACCTCAACTATGTCTCTCTCGAACTTCCTAGCCCAATTCGAGACCTCAACTATGTCTCGAACAAACTTCCTAGCCCAATTCGAGACCTCAACTATGTCTCGAACATCTGTGCCGCGAGACATAGTCTCGCGCGTTGCTGCGCACCCTCGAGAGGTCGCAGTCATTTATGTCTCGAACTTCCTAGCCCAATTCGAGACCTCAACTATGTCTCGAACATCTGTGCCGCGAGACATAGTCTCGCGCGTTGCTGCGCACCCTCGAGAGGTCGCAGTCATTTATGTCTCGAACTTCCTAGCCCAATTCGAGACCTCAACTATGTCTCGAACATCTGTGCCGCGAGACATAGTCTCGCGCGTTGCTGCGCACCCTCGAGAGGTCGCAGTCATTTATGTCTCGAACTTCCTAGCCCAATTCGAGACCTCAACTATGTCTCGAACATCTGTGCCGCGAGACATAGTCTCGCGCGTTGCTGCGCACCCTCGAGAGGTCGCAGGCAGTGGTCTAAGATGGAAAAATCGCTCGGAATTTCTGCATAGCCAATTTTTCGGACGACATTCGTGCCCGCATGTGCCGGCGCACACGAGTTCAAGCCTTTTCGAACTCATTTTGGGATTTGATTTGTACCCCCTTGCGCGCGAGAGAGAGCCTCTATGCCATACAAGTCAATTAGCCTTAAAAAGACTCTTGTATTTATAGTGGGTGAAATCCTCTTCCCAAACCAATGTGGGACAAAGGTTTTCCTTAAAGCTTTTCCCACATTTTTTCCATCTCAATGGGTCTACTTTGAGAACCAATTTCTCATTCACCCATTATCCATTTTGAGCGTATAATATATCGATCTCTTCGTCTTACTACGAAGAATTCGAATCCACTTTGACCCAACCCAAATTGGATGTGGACCCTACATATATTTATACCACAAAATGGCCACTTAAAATACCATTTATTGCCATTTTTTCCAACACTTTCTTGATTCCGAACGTACCCCTAAACACACTTTCAACATCCATCACTGCGCCAATCCTCAATCTTCGTTAATCTTGATTCTTGAATCAAGAAACCGAACACTAAGCACTTGAGTGTTTGCTAATATTTCCTACTTGTGTAAGTCAGTGAACACATAGTAATACAACGGAAAAATAACAATTTAAATCCCTTAAAACCTAGTTTGAATTTTTTCTTCCACTAAGCATCCATCTCATCATTTACTATCTCATTCAATCTTAAAATTATTAATTTTAAACTTTTTCTAAGTTATTTTTGTGGACCCACAATAACTATCTTATTGTGAGCATAAATATAATATAAACATAAATGTGCAGTCTAACTATCAGCTTAGGCTTTTAGTTGGATGGAGCACATGATTCAATTTGGTATTAGAGCTATTCAATTTGGTATCAGAGCCATGCAAAAGGATTCAATTTGATATCAGAGCCATGCAAAAGGATTCAATTTGGTATCAGAGCCATGCAAAAGGTCATGGGTTTTTCCCGTATAAAGGGGTATTAGAGCTATTCAATTTGGTATCAGAGCCATGCAAAAGGATTCAATTTGATATCAGAGCCATGCAAAAGGACTCAATTTGGTATCAGAGCCATGCAAAAGGTCATGGGTTTTTCCCGTATAAAGGGGAGCCATGCAAAAGGTCATGGGTTTTTTCCCGTATAAAGGGAAGGGTCATGGGTTTTTTCCCGTATAAAGGGAAGGATTTGATGGCTCTGATACCAAATTGAATTATGTGCTCCATCCAACTAAAAGCTCTGATACCAAATTGAATTATGTGCTCCATCCAACTAAAAGCCTAAGCTGATAGTTGGACTGCACATTTATGTTTATATTATATTTATGCTCACACTTATATTTTAATTATTTCTTTATTTATTTGAATTATAAATTTATAATTGTAATAAAAATTAATTTAAATAATATAATTACATTTAATTAAACTGATAATTACAAATATTTCTGTTGTTTCTCTATTTATTTTAATTATAATTAAATAATTCAAAATTTAATTCTAAAAGATATATTACATATTTAAATTTTGTTAAAAATCAGGAAACAAAAATAATAAAATAATAAAAAAAGGAAAACTTATCTTTAATTTGGTGATAATGCATGCATGTTGTTCATAGGAGTGGGCATTTTTCGGGTTGGACCCGTTTTTTCACGAATTCGACCCGTTTAAACCCGAAACAGGTCAAATCCGTTCTGAAACGGGTCCAACCCGAATTTGAACTGCAATATTTCGTAAAACACGGTTCGGGTTTCGGGTTTCGGGTTTGCGAATTTTAATTTGAATCCGACCCGAAACCCGAGCTACTATATATAGGCATTAGGGTTTCTAGAATATTCAGTCCCTCTTTACCTCTTGGCCACTTTCCCTCTGAGATCTCCCTCGATCTTCTGATCTCCATAAACGATTGTCTAATTTTTTTCTATACTTGGAGTTTTTTCAGTGACTCAACGTTCCTAAACCCTAGGCTGCAAGGGAACTAAGCTCTCACTCAAGGACTTGGCCGAAAGAAAAGGTAACCTCGATTCCTTCCTTTATTTATTTATTTTTGTAATATTAACTATTTAAATTAAAGGTTTTTTGGGTAATAGTTCATAGTTCCACTGCTTCAGAAGTTCAGAGTTTAGTCTTTCATTTGTGGGTAATATTTCTTAGTTTTTTAGTCTAACTATTTATGTGTATTTTACTATATATGTTATTATATATTTTACTCCAACAGTTAATTTTAATTACTGTATTTTCTCATCTCAATTAGTAATAAGTATTAACTGTGCAATATTACTGCATTTTATATATTTTTGTATATGAACTTAAAGATTGTTTTGGGTAATATTTCTTAGTTTCATTGCTTCAGAATTCACTTTTCATTTTTGGGTAATATTAACTTGAAGCTGATAAATTGTTGATATTGTCTTTAGGTAATATGAAATTATGTTTATCTGTATATGTTGTGTTGTGTTGTGTTGCTATGTTACAGGAGAAACATTCCAGTTTCTGGAATGAGAAACTGGAATTTTCATTCCAGTTTAACTCATTCCAGAAATTGGAATGTTATGTTTAAACTGGAACTTGAAATTCCAGTTTAAACTGGAAGGAAATTTTGTGTTTTTTGTTTGCTTTTGCGTATGTGATGTAGGGAATATGAATGTGTTTAAATTGGAGAAACATTCCCGTTTCTAGAATGAGAAACTGGAATTTTCATTCCAGTTTAAACACACTGGAATGAAAATTTCAGTTTCTCATTCCAGAAACTGAAATGTTTAAACTGGAATTTTTGTGATTGAAATTTATATGTGAATATTTGTTAGTCTTAAATTTTGCAAATAAAAAAAGGAAAAGAAAAAAAAAGCATTAATTCTTGAATTTATGACTTTTTTTGAATATACTGTCTTTTATGAGTTTACTATATGCAAATAGATTTTCTATTATGTTGTTTTCAATAATGATTTTTTCTTTTATCAATTATATGTATGATAGGATACTTTTATTAGTTTCTGTTAGAATCTTAGAATGCATATTTAATTTGGTAATTTGATATGCTCAGTTATTGTCTTTTTGATAACCTATTGTTTTTGTTTACTAATTGCTATATCAATAATAAAGTGACTTCCATGCTTTATATTTAAACTTTCAACTTGTGCTTTTAATTTGTATCAAGGCATAGCCTAATTAGCATGATTGGAATTCATATATGAACTTTTCACAATAAACTGTCTTTATTGTTGTTTTTTTGTAACACCCCTCGGGCCGGCTTACCGTACATCCTGAGGAGTCTGGCTTGCCGTACAACCCAAGGTGTTACCGCCACACCCAAAACAAGTTCTATCATCCCTTTGACAGACCCCGCTTCAGGTGCACAGGCTAAAAGAAACTTACTCAACACACACAGTCACTCACTTTGAAATAACATACAAGATATATATATATATATATAAATATTTACAAAGTAAGTACCGGAAATTTTTGCCTAACGGCCAACATAAGTTTAAAGCCATACATGTCCCCACTAACCAAGATCAGTCACTCCCCTGGCTACAAAATATATTTACACAAAAGGAATAAACCCCTACAGACCTTCTGTGCATCCTGCTTACACGATCTGGAGATACGTCGGACCCGTAAACTCACCCCAGACAAGATGCCATTCCCCTTCGTACCATGTGATATGGTCTAGGAACCGGGAAGCGACTATGACCATAGACCACTCCTCCCAACTCTCGGGAGGACTCGGGTCCCAAGGGTAAGGATAATAAACTATAAACTCTAGGGGTTACTTCCTACCAGCACCTCGATGGGGTAAAAACCAAAAGTGGCCTGTACGTCAGGACCATCAGGAATAGGAAGAACACTATTTACTGCCGGTGAGCTATTGGGAGCTGTAGGAGCATAGCCAGGCGCATAAGGGTCGGCGCCACTCATCTGCTGCACAAAAACGTCGTAGTCCATGCCACGACCTACACCTTCTGACGAACTAGGGGAGTTCGTCGGACTGCAAGAACTAACGCTGGTCTCCATCTGAAAGCAACACATTGAAGTGTAGTTAGCGCGACGGCTAAGCAAGGAGATCCGTGGATCGCCCAAACTTAAATAAAGGTTTTCTAAAACATATATTTTTGATTAAAGTATAACAACACAGTGAAACATATACGTACGTAGAAGAAATCATATCACTTAGTCAAATTGGACTTCTCTTACAAATAGGAAATAATATTTTCCTCCAGTCAAACCTGTAGTTATTCAAACTAGTTTTCAACCATTCCTCTCAAGGAGCTTTCCATCAATTTCCATCTCATCTCCGCTACAGAATAGCCATATCTCCTTACAAAAATTCACTTAGTTTCTTCTTCGAAAGTGTGAGGCCTTTGGAGCACTCTAATTGTCTCCCTCTTTGACCACTTGGATCATTGATCGGGGTAGTGGTCGTCCCCCGATCTAACGCTGATCCCTTGGCACCAGGTACGTTAAAATGATTCCCAGTCGGCCTAACCGGGTCCGTTAAAACGAAACCTGCCCGCAATAATCGGGGTATCTATACCTTAAGTGTGCACACCCCCGTGGGAATACCGCATCCGACGAGTTATATAGTACCCAGCGACTAGACGTCGCATAAGTATGAATTGGATGTCATACGGCACAACATTTAATATGTAACAACCGCTGGGCAAGGGCACTTCATGCAGAGCATATGCCACCCGTGGGTTAGTCAAGGTCCTCCTCCTCTTGCTCAGAAACTAAGGTTTTCCTTCTCTTTTCTCTTTAACGACATTGGTTTTAACCATTTCTTTTCAGAAATTTCAGCTTGGCGCAGTCTGAAAGATCGAGCCGGTAAGAATAGTTCCCGAACTCTTTTTCACTTGAAATTTTTTTGGTAGAACCCTAACTCATAGTACTTGATGTTCATAAAAAGTTTTGGTCATCTAGGTTCACGAATTTACACAGAAAATTCCCTTTTTGCCCTTGGCAGTGTGCTGTCCGGATTTTTCTTCTCTCTGGACCAGTTTTGGAAAATAATTTTGAAACCACACTTATACTACTCCAAAAATTATGAAATTTTTATGGTAGCATCTACACGTATAGAACTACATGTATAAAAAAAATTGGATCAAAATACCTTACCGATTTTTCCCAAAAATTCACGGAAGTCACTGCCAGAAACTAGCTTGATTTTATTTCAATATTTTCACAAGTATAAGCCTATATGGCATAAGCATAATTTATACATACACCTTATATACACCATATACAGGCAACTTATACTAAACATTTTTACTAAATTTCACCAAGTCACAATCAACCATCAATTATTCAAATTTGAGCAATCTAGTCCAACTTAAGGGAACTCCTTACCTCCAAAGTAGTTAATATTGTCTTAAAGATGCTTTTGGTGGATTTTCCCCAATTCCTTCTTGAAACCCTAGCTCCCAATTCATCATCATAACAACAAGATTCAAGAAATCAAGACTTAGATTCTTAATCTAGGAAAGGAAATAAAGCTATCTACCGAATAAAATTAAAGTTTTACCGAATCTTTGATGAAGTTGTGAAGAAAGATTGGCTATGGAGTCCTTGAAGCTTGAGGTTGAAGATGGAAGAAATTCACTCCCCTTTCCCCTCTTTTTTTTTTCGGCCAAATGGGAAAATGAAGACCAAAAATTCATTTCCCACTTATATAATAATATTTAAGGGTGGATTAAAGTGACAAGTGTCACCATCCTAGAAATCTTGGGGAAAAAATATCTTAACATGGACTGTTTAGGGTTAAAACAGATGAAATTTCGGTAGGAAATAATTTAAATAGAATATTCTTGAAACTAAAATTTTATTCCAGTCAAAAGCTCCAATTTGGGCTAGGTTCGGTACACCGCAGAATCTTCGCGATGTACGATCAAAAATAAATTTTTGCTGCTATGGGCTAATTTAATTCAATAGGAAATTCAAAAATAATGGTATGGTGTCTAGAAATCCCTTTTCTAGGACAAACGAGTCCAAATACTAGTTCCTAAATTTAAATTTTTTTTTTTTTTTTACGGTTCGTGACCGGCACGAACGATCACAGCTTGATAACAACTATATTTCCTTATAAAAATCCTTTTGACGCATCGGTCACTCATCTCAGGTATGTCTTAGCTTAAAACATATTTCTCGAACCTTAATCTGATCCGGAATGACGAGGGGTTACAGTCTACCCTCCTTAAAAAGGTTTCGTCCCCGAAACTTCGGTCTTAACATCTAAGGTTTCAGGGTAAGCTACTCACAATAGAATAGATGTAGCAAATTAGCACATAATTAACTTAGGCATACCACAAGTAGGTTGATCCTACATACCTTAGTCAAACAATTCGGGATACCGTTCCCTCATGACATCTTCCAACTCCCAGGTGGCTTCTTCCACCAAATGGTTGGACCACAATACTTTGACCATTTTTATGGACCTTTTTCGGGTATCTCGGGTCTTAACATCCAAGATTTTCACCGGTCTTTCCTCATAAGATAAGTTCACATCCAGAGTCATCTCCTATAGGAATTATCGTATGCCTGTTATAACATAACCTTAATAATCTTTATAGTTCAATCCAAGAGTTTTACTCACCTCGGGTTGAAGCACATGTGAATCATCGCGTACATATTTTCTCAATTGGGACACGTGGAACACGTTATGAACTCGATCTAGCACAGCAGGTAGTGCTAATCGGTAAGCTACTTCCCCAATTCTTTCTAGTACTTCATACGGTCCAATGTACCTTGGACTCAGTTTCCCCTTCTTCCCAAATCTCATTACTCCTTTTGTAGGAGATATCTTTAGTAATACCTGCCAATAGTGAAACTCTCAGTTGTGGTTTTCTCATCTCTAACAGTCATCCTAATATAAAAATGATTGTCTTACCCTATCACCCTCTTGGAATTCAACTGATTGTCTCTTTAAATCAGCATACGACTTCTGCCGGTCCTGTGCGGCCTTCATTCTTTCCCGAATCAATTTGATCCTTCCTGTCATTTCTTGCAGATATTCAGGTCCTAGTATCACAGGACTAACCAAATCTTCCCAACAGAGTGGACTCCTGCACTTTTGTCCATACAAGGCTTCATACGGTGACATTTGGATACTGGCATGGTAACTATTATTGTAAGAAAACTCAATTAAATCCAAATGTTCATCCCACGATCCTTGGAAATCTAGTGCACAAGCCCTTAACATATCCTCCAAAGTTTGTATGGTCCTCTCGGTTTGCCCATCAGTCATAGGATGAAAGGCAGTACTGAATTTCAATGCTGTACCCAGAGCTGCTTGTAAAGCTTGCCAGAACTGAGACAAGAATCGGGAATCCCTGTCCGAAACAATGTCCTTGGGTACTCCATGATACTTAACAACTTGGCTCACATACGCTTTTGCCAACTGAGTCATAGTCCAGGTGTCTTTCATGGCAATAAACCTTGCTGTCTTGGTAAGTCTGTCAACGATTACCCATATTTTATCTTTTCCTGACCTTGTTAGTGGCAGTCCTCCCACAAAGTCCATAGAGACAGAATCCCACTTCCATTGAGGTATCTCTAGAGGTTGTAGTAGGCCTTTTGGCTTACTCCTTTCTGCTTTAACTTTTTGACAGTTTAGACATTTAGCAACGAATTCCGCAACATCCTTCTTCATACCTGACCACCAGAAGTTCTGTTTCAGGTCTTTGTACAGTTTGTCCCCTCCAGGATGAACTGAATAGGGTGTATAATGGCCTTCTTTCATTAATTGTTCCATTATTTTCTTACAACCGGTAGGTATAACCCACCTACCTTGGAATCTCACACTACCATCTGCGTATAACTCAAATGGGCCATGTTTTCCATCAATCATTTTTCCCTTGATTTGGTTTAACCAGTTGTCCTCTCCTTGTGCTTGTTTGACTTCTTCGAATAGAGTTGGAGTGGCCGTCAGAGCACATAATTTCATTTCTTGTTCCACTTGTATGCTCATTTTTATTTCCAGATTAAGTCTCTGGAAATCCTTACATAACTGGTCAGGCAATACCCAAAGGGCATGATTTGATTTCCGGCTCAGTGCATCCGCTACCTTGTTTGCCTTACCTTCTTGATACTGGATCTCCAAATCATAATCCTTAATCAACTCTAGCCATCTTCTCTGTCTCAAATTTAGATCTCTCTGGGTAAAGATGTACTTTAAACTCTTATGATCTGTAAAAATTTTGCAAGTGACTCCATAGAGATAGTGTCGCCAAATTTTAAGAGCGAACACCACAGCTGCTAATTCCAGATCATGAGTTGGGTAGTTAACCTCGTGTGTTTTCAATTGACGAGATGCATAAGCTATCACTCTTCCATTTTGCATCAAAACACATCCCAATCCCTTGTGAGATGCATCCGTGTATAGTTCGTAACCTTCGGTTCCAATAGGTAAGGTTAACACTGGAGCAGTTGTTAACCTCTTCTTAAGTTCCTGGAATGCATGCTCGCATTCATCACTCCAGTTATACTTGGTTGTTTTCTTGAGTAGATTTGTTAATGGTTTGGCTATTTTTGAGAAGTCTTGCACAAATCTTCGATAATAGCCTGCCAAACCCAAGAAACTACGGACTTCTGTGATCGACTTGGGTGCTTCCCATTCAATTACAGCTCTGATTTTTGTTGGGTCCACTGCGACTCCTTCCTTGGTGATTACATGCCCAAGAAATGCTACCTCATTCTTCCAAAACTCACACTTGGACAACTTTGCAAAAAGTTTCTCCTCCCTCAATATCTGTAACACCGTTCTTAAATGTTTCTCGTGTTCCTTCAGTGTCTTTGAGTAGACCAAGATGTCGTCTATGAAGGCAACGACAAACTTGTCCAGATATGGAAGGAGAATTCTGTTCATCAGGTCCATGAAGGTTGCCGGCGCATTCGTTACTCCAAACGGCATGACTGTGAATTCATAATGGCCATATCTTGTTCGGAATGCCGTTTTGGATATGTCCTGCTTCGCCACTCTCACCTGATGATACCCTGATCGCAAATCAATCTTGGAAAACACACCAGCCCCCCTTAATTGATCAAATAGGTCATCAATTCTGGGCAACGGGTACTTGTTCTTTACTGTAACCCGATTCAATTCTCTATAATCGATACACAGTCTTAGACTCCCGTCTTTCTTCTTTACAAATAATACTGGTGCGCCCCAAGGTGATATGCTTGGTCTAATGAATCCTTTTTCCAACAGCTCTGCCAGTTGGGCCTTCAACTCCTCCATCTCTTTTGGTGCCATTCTGTAAGGTGCTTTTGAGATGGGCGAGGTTCCTGGCACAAGATCGATATTGAATTCCACCTCTCTCTCGGGCGGCATCTCCGTAAGCTCATCGGGAAACACATCGGGAAACTCACACACAACAGGGATTTGATTGATCTCAGGTTCTTCTTTCTCAACATTGTGTACCAAGCAGAGGCACACATCACATCCCTTTTTAGCGTACTTCCTCAACTTCTGCATTGTCATTAACTTGGACTCAGGTGGTTTTGCAATCCCTCGGTAGGATATTCTTCTCCCCTTCGGCCCACGCAAAACTACTTTCCTCTCGTTACACTCTATTCGGGCTCTGTATTTCTCCAACCAGTCCATTCCCAATACTACATCCAGACCTTCTAGTTCAAATCGAATGAGATTCCCGAGGAAGTTAACTCCGGTTATTTCTATCGAAACATTCTCATACCCATCTTTACATGCTACTACTAGTCCTGAAGCAGTTTTCACATTCAAATCTAATCTAGCGGTAGGCTCTAGTTTCAATTTATCAGCAAATATAGAGGATATAAAAGAATTAGTAGCTCCAGTATCAAACAATACCAAACCAGGCACTGAGTTTATCGGAAATATACCAGTTACAACGTCGCCAGTTTGAGCTTGCGTGTGGTTGACGACGTAAATTCGGCCTTGGTTCCCCGTGCTGCTTTCTTCCACTGGTGCTTTTCCTTTGTTGCTGGGACCTGCAGAGATATTTAATGGTCTGCCCCTATTGACTTGTGGCGTGTTAGATCCCTTGCTTCCAGTCTCGGTGGGTTTTTGGTTGTTCCTCCCATTGAATCCTCTCCCTGGACTGTTATTCTGTGAGTTCGTCCGGGAATTATCTACCCTGGATTGGCACTCGTTGGCTTTGTGTCCTAAGAGACCGCACTTGTAGCACCTGATCCTCATTCCTTGGCAATTTTCCCCAGGATGATTTCGTCCACACCTTCGACAATTAAATTGTTTCCCTTGACTTGCTCCTTCCCTCCTTCCTACCTGCCTTGAGTAGGATCCTGATTGGGTAGGCTTCTGACTCTCCCCCTTAGATGTTCCTGACCTATCATCAGCTTTTCTCTTTTTCCGACCATAGACTTCTTGCTGATCTAAATACACTTGATAATGATCCGATGCTCTGTTGTATGCTTCCCTGAGAGTAGAGCACATAAATGGTGCGATTGCACTTCTCACTCCCCAATCTAACCCCCTTACAAATCGCCTCGCCTTGCTTGCCTCATCGGGTACGATATCTTGCGCAAATCTCATCAACTCCACATACTTACCATGATAATCTTGCACCGTTGTTCCCTGTTGTTTCAACCGCAAGAATTCTTCACACTTGATGCCCTTAATTCGTTCGGTATAGAATTGACCTCTTAATTCCGTTTTGAACTCTTCCCAGCCAAACCCTGGGCCTTGCAGAAGATCTGGTCCCACCATTGACCACCAATCATCCGCAGCTTTGGTCAGGTAGTATACTGCAGAAGACACCCGCTGCTCCTCGGGACAATTCACAGCGTTTAGCAGTTTGTCAAAGGTTCTGATCCATTCTTCAAGGATCACCGGGTCTTCCTCCCCTGCATAGAACGGTGGTTGTCTAGCTGCTATAGCTTTAGTAACATCAACCCGTGGTTGCACTGGGGCTTGATTATGAGCTTGCTGAGCCATCATGAACTCAGCCATCTGTTCCATTGCCATAGCCATACGGTCCATTGCCGAGACATCGCTGCTATCCCCAGCAGGTACGTTTCGCCTAGGAGGCATTTTACTAGACGACAAACACAAGTTAGTGTCAAAAGGGTAAGAATTCTTAAGAAGTTAACTAGCTAAGCGGTTAGCCTAGTAACTACTCAAGTCTTAAAGGGCAACTTCCCCCTATTTCAACCAGATGCTTCGCTTAGCATAGCAATTAGTCATGCACTATGCTATCAACCCTACTTGCAATACTCATGAGCAATGATTAACACATGCAAGCAATCACAATTACATACCAAATAATTCAATCAACCAGAATCAAGAGATTCTGTAAAGTACAGATGAGGTACCCCCTTTTATGCTGCCTGGTTTCCTACTCTGCTCCAGAAGCTCATACTTAACCCTAGCTGAAATAGTGACTTAGGGCAGTTTTAACAACTTAAGCTGACTCAAATTAAGGCTTTGGCACAACCTAGGTTATGACACTACCTAGGCTCTGATACCACTTTGTAACACTCCTCGGGCCGGCTTACCGTACATCCTGAGGAGTCTGGCTTGCCGTACAACCCAAGGTGTTACCGCCACACCCAAAACAAGTTCTATCATCCCCTTGACAGACCCCGCTTCAGGTGCACAGGCTAAAAGAAACTTACTCAACACACACAGTCACTCATTTTGAAATAACATACAAGATATATATATATATATATATAAATATTTACAAAGTAAGTACCGGAAATTTTGCCTAACGGCCAACATAAGTTTAAAGCCCTACATGTCCCCACTAACCAAGATCAGTCACTCCCCTGGCTACAAAATATATTTACACAAAAGGAATAAACCCCTACAGACCTTCTGTGCATCCTGCTTACACGATCTGGAGATACGTCGGACCCGTAAACTCACCCCAGACAAGATGCCATTCCCCTTCGTACCATGTGATATGGTCTAGGAACCGGGAAGCGACTATGACCATAGACCACTCCTCCCAACTCTCGGGAGGACTCGGGTCCCAAGGGTAAGGATAATAAACTATAAACTCTAGGGGGTTACTTCCTACCAGCACCTCGATGGGGTAAAAACCAAAAGTGGCCTGTACGTCAGGACCCTCAGGAATAGGAAGAACACTATTTACTGCCGGTGAGCTATTGGGAGCTGTAGGAGCATAGCCAGGCGCATAAGGGTCGGCGCCACTCATCCGCTGCACAAAAACGTCGTAGTCCATGCCACGACCTACACCTTCCGACGAACTAGGGGAGTTCGTCGGACTGCAAGAACTAACGCTGAACTCCATCTGAAAGCAACACATTGAAGTGTAGTTAGCGCGACGGCTAAGCAAGGAGATCCGTGGATCGCCCAAACTTAAATAAAGGTTTTCTAAAACATATATTTTTGATTAAAGTATAACAACACAGTGAAACATATACGTACGTAGAAGAAATCATATCACTTAGTCAAATTGGACTTCTCTTACAAATAGGAAATAATATTTTCCTCCAGTCAAACCTGTAGTTATTCAAACTAGTTTTCAACCGTTCCTCTCAAGGAGCTTTCCATCAATTTCCATCTCATCTCCGCTACAGAGTAGCCATATCTCCTTACAAAAATTCACTTAGTTTCTTCTTCGAAAGTGTGAGGCCTTTGGAGCACTCTAATTGTCTCCCTCTTTGACCACTTGGATCATTGATCGGGGTAGTGGTCGTTCCCCGATCTAACGCTGATCCCTTGGCACCAGGTACGTTAAAATGATTCCCAGTCGGCCTAACCGGGTCCGTTAAAACGAAACCTGCCCGCAATAATCGGGGTATCTATACCTTAAGTGTGCACACCCCCGTGGGAATACCGCATCCGACGAGTTATATAGTACCCAGCGACTAGACGTCGCATAAGTATGAATTGGATGTCATACGGCACAACATTTAATATGTAACAACCGCTGGGCAAGGGCACTTCATGCAGAGCATATGCCACCCGTGGGTTAGTCAAGGTCCTCCTCCTCTTGCTCAGAAACTAAGGTTTTCCTTCTCTTTTCTCTTTAACGACATTGGTTTTAACCATTTCTTTTCAGAAATTTCAGCTTGGCGCAGTCTGAAAGATCGAGCCGGTAAGAATAGTTCCCGAACTCTTTTTCACTTGAAATTTTTTTGGTAGAACCCTAACTCATAGTACTTGATGTTCATAAAAAGTTTTGGTCATCTAGGTTCACGAATTTACACAGAAAATTCCCTTTTTGCCCTTGGCAGTGTGCTGTCCGGATTTTTCTTCTCTCTGGACCAGTTTTGGAAAATAATTTTGAAACCACACTTATACTACTCCAAAAATTATGAAATTTTTATGGTAGCATCTACACGTATAGAACTACATGTATAAAAAAAATTGGATCAAAATACCTTACCGATTTTTCCCAAAAATTCACGGAAGTCACTGCCAGAAACTAGCTTGATTTTATTTCAATATTTTCACAAGTATAAGCCTATATGGCATAAGCATAATTTATACATACACCTTATATACACCATATACAGGCAACTTATACTAAACATTTTTACTAAATTTCACCAAGTCACAATCAACCATCAATTATTCAAATTTGAGCAATCTAGTCCAACTTAAGGGAACTCCTTACCTCCAAAGTAGTTAATATTGTCTTAAAGATGCTTTTGGTGGATTTTCCCCAATTCCTTCTTGAAACCCTAGCTCCCAATTCATCATCATAACAACAAGATTCAAGAAATCAAGACTTAGATTCTTAAACTAGGAAAGGAAATAAAGCTATCTACCGAATAAAATTAAAGTTTTACCGAATCTTTGATGAAGATGTGAAGAAGGATTGGTTATGGAGTTCTTAAGACTTGAGGTTGAAGATGAAGAAAATTCCCTCCTTTTCCTCTCCCTTGTTTCGGCCAAATGGGGAAAATGAAGACCAAAAATTCATTTCCCACTTATATAATAATATTTAGGGGTGGATTAAAGTGACAAGTGTCACAATCCTAGAAATCTTGGAAAAATATCTTAACATGGACTGTTTGGGGTTAAAACAGATGAAATTTTGGTAGGAAATAATTTAAATAGAATATTCTTGAAACTAAAATTTTATTCCAGTCAAAAGCTCCAATTTGGGCTAGGTTCGGTACACCGCAGAATCTTCGCGATGTACGATCAAAAATAAATTTTTGCTGCTATGGGCTAATTTAATTCAATAGGAAATTCAAAAATAATGGTATGGTGTCTAGAAATCCCTTTTCTAGGACAAACGAGTCCAAATACTAGTTCCTAAAATTTTTTTTTTTTTTTTTTTACGGTTCGTGACCGGCACGAACGATCACAGCTTGATAACAACTATATTTCCTTATAAAAATCCTTTTGACGCATCGGTCACTCATCTCAGGTATGTCTTAGCTTAAAACATATTTCTCGAACCTTAATCTGATCCGGAATGACGAGGGGTTACATTTTTGTAGGGGGTTCTAATTAAGCAGACAAAGAGTAGCAGATAACTGGATCAAACATATGCATAGGGGAGCAAGCTAAACCCAGAATACTTAGCTTTTACCTCAAATCATATTTCACTATGCTTTGTTTATTATTACTCCGTATTATTTTTTGGTGATTGTAAATTTGTAATTAATTAAGGTATTTTGTCCTTTTGGGTTGTCATGTAGAATATTGTATGTATTATTCTGCATATTTTATTTTGTTTAGATTTGTTTTTCAATTTTTGGTTTGCCTCCAGAATTTCATTGCTTAAAATTTCAAAATTTTCAATTTTTTGAACAAGGTTACAATTTCGGGTTTGGTACACCCGAACCTGACCCGAAACACCCGAACCTGAAAAAACCCAAAGATTTTCGGTTCGGTTTCGGGCTTTAAATGAGAGTACCCGAAATAGTTTCGGGTGACCATTATGGACACGGGTTGAACCCGACCCGTGCCCACCCCTAGTTGTTCATATGTGGTTCTTGCTGAACACAAAACCAAAAGAAATTTAAAAAAAAAAAATACAAGGATTGAGATTTGACAGTGGGAGCCAGCAAAAAAAAAAAAAAAAAAAAAAAAAAGGTGCATAGCTAACCAGCGCTGGGGCAACTGATAAAACCCTGACAAGTTGTGGGGTGTTGTGGGAGAAAAATTTCTCCAAAATGCAACACCCCTATTTGTATAAAAACCAATGCTTAAGTTTATTATCCTAAAAACTTGTACCAAAATAAGCTAATGGGAAGTCCTTATAGGCAAATCTTTAATTTAATCCCATAATTATTTGCAATCGTTATATCATGGATTATGGTTCATAATATACTGTGGACCCTAGTGCATGTATATGTCTTATGTTATAAAATTTTGTACCTTAGTATTAATTATGTACTTGAAACAAATTAGTTATTGTGTCTTATTTTATGAATTTATGTGTCGTGAAATTCAGTGTTTATGAACACAAATTATGTACCTAAATCAGATTTGAAAAATAAGTAAATATATAATAACATGCGTATGTGTCTTGTGCTGTGATTTTTTGTGTTTTGTGTTATGAAATTTTGTACCTCATCATTTCAATCTAGGGTTCATAATGCAATATGGATCATAGTCCATGATATAAATTGCCAATTATTTGAATATGGGTCACACTTGTGTAAGACCGTCTCACGAATCTTTATTCGTTGGACGGGTCAGGTTGTGTCGAGTCAATATGAAAATATAATATTTATATTACAAAATGTAATACTGATTAGGAATAAAGTATTTGTTACTTACAAATTTAATACTTTAACATTTTGATGTATAAATATTACATTTTTCATCAAAATTATTACATTTTTCCTTATAAGTAATTGTTGGCAAGTGTTTGTTACTTATAAGGGAAACTATAATACTTTTGAAAAAAAATGTAATATTTTTAAATCATAATGTAAAAGTGTTACATTTTCCCATATAAATATTACGTTTGATCTTGACCCGACTCGTCTCACAAACAATGATACGTGAATACACAACACTACAATAACCGTTGTCGTTGGTGTGTTGTCTTTAAGTGCTTTTGAATACACAACACTACAAAGACAACGGTATTTTAAAACCGTTGTCTTTCCTCAGTCTTTATTTTTAAAAAGACAACGGTTTTATTTAACCGTTGTCGTTTCTGTGTTGTTTTAAGCGCACTTGAATACACAACACTACAAAGACAACGATTTTATAAACCGTTGTCGTTACACGCTCTTAATTTTTTTAAGACAACGGTATTATTTAACCGTTGTCGTTGGTGTGTTGTCTTTAAGTGCTCTTGAATACACAACACTACAAAGACAACGGTTTTTTAAAACCGTTGTCTTTTTTTAGTCTTTATTTTTAAAAAGACAATGGTATTATTTAACCGTTGTCGTTTGTGTATTGTCTTTAAGAGTGCTCTACCTACAGCCGAGAGGTTGGAGGTTCGATCCTCAAACTCCTGGGATTGAGCCGGTCAGCTATGGGTAACTTAGGTTGGTTTACCTGCATGTGGTCTTTTGCCGGCTGTCACAGGTGAGGAGAAAACATCTTTAAAAGAACTAGTCATAATGATTGATTCTTCTTCATTCCACTTGGTAAATAGATTTTTTTTTTGGAAGGAAAAACCATAACTTTATATCATAGCCTTCACAAGATGCGTCCAATCTATACTATATATAAAAACAAAATTCTCACTTTAAGCTAGCTTTTCGCCCAAAACAGTCTTACAATATTTAGGATGCGATTATTTCCTATTTTCCTATTCGTTGTACAATTATACATTACAATTCCTATTATACCACAATTCTACATTACAACCTCCCGCCCAAAACAGTCCTACAATATTTAGGATGCGATTATTTCCTATTTTTCTATTCGTTGTACAATTCTACAATACAATTCCTATTGTACAACAATTCTACATTACAAACTTCCCGCCCAAAACAGTCCTACAATATTTAGGATGCGATTATTTCCTATTTTCCTATTCGTTGTACAATTCTACATTACAATTCCTATTGTACCACAATTCTATATTACAATTCCTATCATACTACAATTCTATTGTAATAAGATACAACCTTATATAAATCATTAATCCTATACTGCAAACTTTAAAAGAGAAACGCAGAACGCAGTGCAATTATTCCAGACCTCTCCACTTTCAAATCTGCAAATTTTGTTGCTGCGGTTATTTTCTTTCGATCCTACAAATCGAAAAAAGTTTTCTTCTTTCACTAATGGAGCCTGTTTTTGTCTCTGCTTCCGACCTATTCCCAAGACGAAAAAAAATTTGTATAAGGCTTTGATTGATTCGTTGTAATTTATTTTGTCCCGGGAATATCAACGTCCGCAGTCAACCAACAGACATTGGAGTGTCTACTCCATGACTCCTAGGTAATATAATGTTTCCAAACAGCTTGATTTTTTAATACCATTCCTGTAAAAAAAAAAAAAAAAAAAAAAAAAAAAACCAGCATAGAGTAATGATAACTATATTATTAACAATTTTAGTATTAGGTATTACAAAATAATATATAATTTACATAATAATTAAATATAGAAAGATGGATTATATTATAAATTCAATAATTTTGTAAAAGAATGTAGTGTTATTACTTTATTTGATGGTATAGTTAGTACAATGGAAAGGACATGTGTTATACCAAACATATGTTGGTACAGGATCATTCAAAAACATTGAGGAAAATAACATCTCCCTAGTCATATTCTTTTATTTAATATTGCTCAATTGTATATTGTTTTATTTAATAGGAATAAAATCATGGTCATGTTTGGTCATATTGCTTTATTTTGTATTTATTGTTCTGCATTTTTTATGTTGTTAGTTTGCTACTTTTTTTTTTTGAGTTTTTTTTAGCTTTTTACTTGGTTTTTAAATTTCATAATCTTCCTTAGGGAACTTGCATCCATTTACAAACACATGTTCAAATTCAAAGATTTTGATCCCGGAGGAATGGATAGCAATAAACTAATTGGTAAATTCTTCTTAAAATTTTGTTCTATATTGGATCTGTTCTTTATTGCACAAACTAATATTATTAATTAATTGGTAAAAAAAATTAATAAAGTTTAATTGGTAACAAAATTTTAACGAAAAAAGAAATGAAAATTAGGCAAATTGGAAAGGAAAAGGACATTACTAATTGACTGAAAATTATTTTTTAATAACTTTTAAAAAAATTAATTACACTTTCCTTTTGAAAACTTTAAATTATTTAAACTTAAAAAAATTAATTAAACATGGGTTGTTAGATTATTTATAATAATTACAATTAATTCATTCAAATATGAAGGAGGAAGAAAAAACTAAATGCGATACAGTGAACATGAATATACTTAAAGTATAAAAGTATAATTACACATATAACATTTTTTTATAATTTCATCATTATTTTTATTATCTAAATATATAATAAAAAATTTATCTGTGCATCGCATGGGTAATTGGACAATTATTTTCTCTAATTCAAGTAAGGAAAATATCAGAAAACATAATCGGTCCAACAAATTTCATCAATTGCGCTATATAATATTTGATGTTATAATTTATATAATTGTATATCGATCCAAATATTCTTAAAATATTATAGCAAATTTATTCTGTGCAACGCACGGACAAAAATACTAGTAAAGAAAAAAACAAAGACCAATTTCCTTTTCTATATTTGAGAATGAAAGTTGTGAGCCCATAATAATTTTAATAAATTTCTATTTTTTTTCTTTCATATAGGCTGATTTTAAATGTTCACAATAGCACGGATAACACTATATCACTATTTGTGGAACAATATTGGGGTGTGTTTAGTTTATGGGGTTAAATTAGATACAATGTGAACATTGTTTTAATTTGTTGACAACTTTTTAAAGCATAGGTATAGAATTTGATTACCCCTATAATTAAAAATCATATTACTTAATTTAAATAAAGTATTATTTAATTAATTCAACCTTCACCCGTCATTATCGGCTCCTCACAACATAGGACTAATGCTTTTAGATTGTAGGGTCATGCATAACCAAACAACAATACTGGTAATCATTCCAATTTCAATCTACTACCAAACATGTAAAATACTTTCACTAAGAGCAACCACATTAGTATAGTGCTTTTCACAAATTTGTAGGAGCCAAGTAGGAGAGAAGGAGGGAGAGAGAAAATGAAGGGAAAAATAAAGAAAAAAAAACAGAAGCTTTCAGAAAAAAAAATGAAAAACATGATTTTTTTTAAAGTTTTTTTTTTTTTCACAAATCTGTAGGAGCCAAGTAGGAGAGAGAGAAAATGAAGGGAAAAAAAGAAAAAAAAATCAGAAGCTTTCAAAAAAAAATTAATGAAAAACACTCTCTTTTACACAAACTTTTGTGCGCATCAATGCAGCATGCTCAAATTCTCTCTCTCTCTCTCTCTCTCTCTTTTTTTCCTTTTATCTTCTTCTCCTGGCTCCACAAAAAAATTATATCATCACTTCTTTCATCCATGTCATAGAAAAAATCCACAAAAACTACTAAGAGCATGTGGTTCTTGATTTTTTTATGATAACATAGAGGTGAGAGATGATGATTTGGAGGAGAGAAGAGAGAGATGAAATTTAATTTGCACTAAAATTGGTTATTTTTGTGGGACCATGAGGAGAGATGAATAAATAAAAAGTTCTGCATGTTTGCACGTTGAGCACAAACGGCGCGCCCAAAGGGCACGTGTACTGCATACGTCTGGGCGTGTAAATCCTTTTTTAATATTTTTTTTCACAATTCTTTTTTTTTTCATTTTGCATCTTCTCTTTTCTAATCATACATACAAATACTCCTCAAAACCACAACTATTGGAGATTGATGTTCTAATATAAAGCTCATTCAATATACCAATTATTTAAGTATTTGATTCTCATTTCAATTTTGATTACATGTTCAAACCAAATTAAACACATCTTTAGTTCTCAGTCACTGAACTTTTAAACATTTAGAATCTAGCTTAGCTATCTAATACGGATGTCTATTTACAAAGTAACGCAACCTTAACCAATGAAATTGTGTATAAGAAAAGAAAAAAAAAATTTAAATTTTTTAAAAAAGAATTTCCTCATTACCAAAACACCCTACCAAATAGTAAAGGATATTTTACAAATTAAAAAAAAATCTATTGAGTTATATAGAAAAAAAAAATCTAATGAGATTCGAGGGCGGTTAAATGCAAATAATTGGACAAATCAAATTAGGTCGCTCCGTCCGCCCTGACTCAGGACAGGCCCTGATTATCATATGTATTGGACCAACACAATCGCTAACAAACCTATCCCTAACAACCATATACCAACATTACAAAAATATGCCAGAACATACAAAATTATATTTGATTACAAAGATCAGAGAAACTGTACTATGTTGGGAAATAGAGGCAACATCAACTAACCCTGACACTCTTTTAGGAAAAGTGAACAACTAAAGCAGAAAATGGAGTCTGTGCCGTGTTACAATAACACTGTCTTAAAAGCGTTATTTGCCCGGTAATGGTGTAGTTAAGAATCCCGACACGCTTTCGACAGGTTACACAGACTAACTGGGCTAAGCTTACACCAACTATAACCCAGGCGAACCTCACTTTGCTCAGACAATGAGATATAAGAATTAAAGGAGGAGGGAGAAAGCTTTGATTTGGTGTTTTTCCAAAATGGGAAAGGGGTGGCTATATATAGTAATAGAAATAACCACCCACCATTTACCAACCACACAAAACAAGCGCACAAATAGCAAGGATGAAAGAAATGTTGACACAGGTCCCATAACCCCTTTAATTGTGCTGTTGCTTTGAATGATATCCAACATACTAAACCTATTAACAAGGGGCTGTATAAGCACATAATATTGCAATTTAATTCTTGCAATCATGTAGACAACTAAGAAAAATGTCAAAATGTATCAAACATATATATGCCAGAACAGATGATCTAAGAGAAAAACTCCATTCAAGAACCTTCTTCAGCTTGTCAGGGACAATCAATGCCGCAACGTTCACCGCAGCTTCGATCATCCCCACGATGTCCTGCTCTTTCTTGATTCCGAACGTAGCCCTAAACACAGTTTCAACGTCCATGAGATTAGACCGCCAATCTTCAATCTTCAATCTTCATCAATCTTGAATCAAGAAATCGGACACACAGCACTTGAGTGTACGTTTGCTAATATAATATTTCCGACTTGTGTAATTCGGTGAACACATTTCATGAACTAATATATAAAGGGAAAATGACAAATCTTTAAAGTTTAACCTAAACCCACAATTATACATTGGATCAGGGTTTACAATGTGCTGTGGACCCTAATGCATGTATATGTCTTATGTTATGAGATTTTGTATCTTGTGTTATAAAATTTTGTACCTTACAAGTATAAATTTTGCATCTTATCATTTCAATTCAGGGTTCATAATGCTCGATCTGTGGACCTTATTCATGAGACAGTTTGAGTTAGGTCGAGTCAATATGAAAATATAATAATACTTGTACTGAAAAATTACTAATTAGGAATAAAGTGTTTGCTACTTACAAATTTACTACTTTAACATTTTGATGTTTAAATATTACATTTTTCATCAAAAGTATTACATTTTTCCTTATAAGTAATGCTGACAAGTATCCCTTATTTATAAGGGAAACTATAATAATTTTGAGAAAAAATGTAATATATTTTCTCATATAAGTAATAAACATTTTATTCCTTATTAGTATTACATTTTTCAGTATAAATATTACATTTGATCTTGACCCAACCTGTCTCACAGACAAGGGTCCGTGAGACAATTTCAGACAAACTTTTACCTTTAAATATTCATATTTAGTCTATCAATTATTATTTTGGGCAGATATAATCTTTAATTAAAAAAATATTTGTTAAATATCTCCATGACAAATATAATCTTTCAATTATCATTGAGACTAAAAATCCTAATTTTATTGATACAAATTAAATAATTAATATATTTTCAAAAAGTAGTTTAAAATAATTGCATGTTAAAGATGGTTGCCATTACACTAATCCTTGAACAATTAAACAAGGGAAAATTAAACAACAATTTTGGTTCCTGAATTAATTCATTTTTAAAAATTTGGTCCTTGTTAATTGATTTTAATAGATTGAGTCTCTTAATTGTTGATTATGTTGCACTTTAGTTACTATTGTTATATAATTATCAAATTTTCTTAACTCTTTTTTATGAGGTTAATTTTTTCATTTAGAATCAATATCAATGGTTAAAGTTTCACTCTCTCCATGAGAATATTATTTTTAATAATGAAATTTAATTCTAAATAATAAAAATAACTACATTTGTTAATGGCGTTTGACAATTATATAATAGTAAGGGTTAATAGTGTAATACTTTAAATAATTGAAGGGCTAAATTTATTTAAATTAATTTACAAGAATCAAATTTTCAAAATGAAATAATTCAGGGATCAAAAATATTATTTTCTCAAATTTATGTAATGGCAACCATCTTGAGAGGCCATTTTCAAATTGAAATAATTCAGGGAAAGTCATTTTCCTGTAATCTGCATTATTTGAATTTATTAATTTGTTTAAGGAATAAAGGTTAAATTAGCCACTACATTATACACAAAAATAAAAATGAGCCACTTAATTTAAAAAAATTACAACTGACTAAAAGTTACAACTGACTCTTTGAATAAGCAAAATTCGTATAATTGAATAAAAAATGACATATTCTCTAAGTTAACCACCAAGTTAGTGTTTAATTTTAAATATTAATTTTTTTTATTTAAAAAAACCCCAACTCACTCCTCCGCCCTCCCCTTTGTCTTCCAACGGGAGACGAAGAAACATCTTAATTAGTATTTGGCACATAGGCGACTTGGAACAGGGTAGGAGTGGGTTTTTTTTTTTTTTTTTTTCCGTAAAATTGATAATGGACTCTACTCAAGTTAAAATTTAATCTACATGTAGATATAATAATAATAATAATAATAATAATAATAATAATAATAAGAGTTAAATCTATTTTTGATCCTACATTTATTATGCTTTGGACACATTTAGCCCGCTTTTATTAATGTGAATGGAGCAAACCATTTGGCCAGTCCCCTACCACTTAGTGTGCTGACCGTTGGGACAGAAGATTAGTCTTCTGATTGTCGGCTGGAGGGATACCTTTAGGGAAAATCCAAAAAAAATAAAAGTTGGACAATTTTAGTCCACCGTCATAATTGACGTTAAGCCTCCGTGAAATAGAGGGACATTTTTGTCATTTCCAGTGCTATTATCCATCTGTATCTTTTCTTGGTCACTTTACGTGTCGATTAGACTCTATATGAAAGGAACCATCAAAGTTGGAAAAATTCGATATATGAGAGAAAGAAAGACGAGAGCTGCCGTATTCTGTGAGTTTCCTTCTGTTTTTTCGCTCTTTTCATCCAATTAGGGCTGGGCATGGGTCGGCTTCGGGTTCGACCCGAGGGCATATTCCCTACCCAAAGTATTTCGGGCTTATTTAATTTCTATCCGAACTCGAACCGAAATGTTTTAATTTTTTACGGGTTCGGGTGCATTTATTCGGGCCGGGTTCGGGTTCGAATTAATAATACCCGAAATGTGTAAATTAATTTTTTATAAACTCTTTAAAAATCATAAAAATTTCTTTTGAAGGTACAAAAAGCATAAAATTTAATTTAACCTGACCTAAAATTCTAAATACATAGTTGATAAAATAAAAAGTTTAATACCAACACTTAATTACAAGTCGTGGCCATTTTAGTTCTTACAAAAATATTATGCAAAATATTACAAATTTACATTCTACATTTACTAAATACAAATACTAACACTTAACTACAATTTACAAACAAAGCATAGGGTTGAGGGGCTGCTGAAATGCCAAAAAGCTGCTTCAAAGTTCAAACTGTAAAATTTCAAAAAACATAATTCAATAATATGCAAAAATTATTGTCTAAGTTTTTCATAATGCCTTCGATATTCCATCCATATAAATATAACCAGAACTGCTGCTCATTACCTTATCCAATTTAAGCATTCTATTTCATCATTCATTCAGCATTGGCCTCACCAACACAAGGCTGAGGGACTGCTGAAATGCAAAACAGCTACTTCAAAGTTCAAACTGCAAAATTTCAAAAAACATAGTTCAATAATATGCAATTATTGTCTAAGTTTTTTCATAATTCCTTCCATATATAAATATAACCAGTATAGCTGCTCAGTACCTTATACAATTTAAGCATTCTATATTTCATCATTCATTTAGCAGTGTCCTCACTAGTCACTAACTAAACTGTTAACAATAAAAGATTAAAAATTTTATCATGAGAAACAAAAAACTAGAATAATCATACAAATATATGTGTCTTTAAAACATATATAGCAATTATAGTGTACCAAAATACACAGCACAAGGCTGAGGGGCTGCTGAAATGCAAAACAGGTCCTCACTGCTCATTACTTATCCAATTTTCTCATTCTACAATTCATTCAGCGGTGTCCTCACCAACTAACTGTTAATAATAAACGATTAAAAATTTTAACATAAGAAACTAAAAACTGTTTACTAAATTAAAATTGATCAATCAATTAACATATGAAAATATTTACCAAACAAAAACACTAAACATTTCACCCCCTCTAATTCTGCTAGTTTAGTAGTTTACGAATTCACCACAGTTGCAAATTTCATTGCTAAGCTTCCCAAAAAAGTCAAAAACATTCTAAAAAGAAATATGTTAATTGATTGAATAATAATTGAACTATTGAAATATTGAATGAATATGGAGTATTGCTCAACATACCACTAAAACTTACAAGTTCTTACTTTCCACGTAGCAACAGCAGTCCAAGAATAATCATAACCTCAAAAATAACAAAAAATCAAAAATCATAACTTCAAAAAATACCATAAGTCCATAACCATTTTACTTATCAAGAGTATTGGAGTTGAGTGATCCACAGCCACATCTATGACATAAATATAAAATAGTGGTGTTAGACAAATCACAAGATACAAATAATAAAATATATTACTCTTAAGTCATATATCATTATATGAAATAAGTTATTACCTTATTCTATTTTCTCAAGAAGATTGCAACCCTCCTCAATATTGATTGGTTTTGCGCAAGGTCTAATCCAATCTTGGGCACAGATTAATGCTTCCACCATTTTTTGTGTCAAGCTACTTCGAAAGTCATCTAGTACCCTACCCCCAGTACTAAAGGTTGAATCATATGCAACTGTAGAAATTGAGACAGCTAGAACATCTCTTGCCATTTCAGCCAAGATTGGAAATCTTGGTTGATTCACCTTCCACCAGCGCAAGATATCAAAGGATTGTTCATCTTCTACATCCTCACCCAAATATTTGTCTAGTTCTGTCTTTTCAATTGCAGAACCAGATTGATTTTGAATTTTTTAAATCTATTCATTAGACCAGCAATGCCTTGATAGTCAGAACCAGAAACTACATCATCTGAAGTTGAAGAAATTGACCCCAAATTTTCAAAACCAGATTTTGGAACAAGAGATGACTCATTACAGTTTCTGTATGCATTAAACAATCTGTAGGCTGCCTCTTTAATCATTTTTTCAAGCTTTTTCCCTTTCTCTAAACCATACATTTCTGTTAAGACAAATGTGAGGAATTCCAATTTTTTAGTTGGATCAAGAATTACAGCAATGTAAATCACTTTATTCATTTGCTCAGGCTGCCCCCAATACTTTTCAGATTTTGATTTCATCCTATTTGCCATCAAACTAAGTTCAATATCAGTGGAACATTTCCAATCTTGCAAGATATTATCAATTGCACTGATTTCAGGCATATATGAATTGGAAGTGACATATAAACTCCCTGAAACCCTAACTGTCATGTCACAGAAGAATTTTAAAAAGCTAACCATTCTTCTCACAACATCCCAATCAATGTCATTTGGGACTCTAAGTGGTGCAACATTCAATTCCTTTTCAAATTGAGGATCTTGCCTATCATATCTCTCAAAAGCCCTCTGAAATTTTTCTGCAACATCTAGCATCAAATAAGTGCTATTCCACCTAGTTGGCACATCTAAACAAAGAGATCTCTTACATTCAATTTTTTCCCTCTCAGCACAATCCTTAAACTTTTTTAGCCTAGCTGGGGACTGCCTAACATACCTAACAGCAGCTTTAACAGCATTCACAAAATCAGATATGTCCTTTAAACCTTCATGAACTACTAAGTTCAGAATGTGGGAAACACACCTCATATGTAAGTGCTCAGAATCACAAATGCTTGTTCCCCAATTCTTTAAAACAAATTTTAACGACCTAATTGCAGTATCATTTGCACTTACATTGTCCACAATAACACAAAAGAGTTTGTCAATCCCCCATTCAATCAAGCACTTCTCAATTGCTTCAGCAATATCATCACATCTATGAGATTCAATGGGAGTAAAATTTAACACACTCTTTTGCAACTGCCAATCTTCATTTATCCAGTGAGCACTGAGACACATATATGACAATCATTGATTGCCCCATCTAGGTGTCACTTTAAGAGATGGAGAACTTGTCTTAAATTTATTTTTAGAGGGTTATGTGGTTTGAAAATTAGGGGCAACTGATTTCAGGTTTGTAATGAGCTTATCATCTCATAAAAGAGAACTAAAATCAACCGATATTTATATTAACTGATACATGAGAACACTTGTAGTTCATTCTCCAGAGTAAAATCAACTGTTCTGATGTGGGCAGAGATATTGTGTGAGATGCTCACACATACTTGCTTTTGATTGGCAGGTGGCAAATGCTCACAGCAAGTTGAATTAAGTGGGGAGAATATCAATATCACTTATAAACCCGATGGGACTCATATAGTTGTTGGCAACAGGGTAATGCTTTTACTAAATCATGTCTTCAGTTCATTACTTGTGATCTTTCTCACATTTACTTCTGTTGTCAAATAGCTTGCCTTTCACACGCACACACACACATATCCATTAATGCTTTTATAGTTTTATATGTACATGTATAATTGAAAAAAAATACCCCATACACAACCAGCTTATCTGTTTAGCAACTTCCTAGTTCATTTATGATATGTGGCAGGAAGATGAACTGACAATATTGGATGTTCGCAAGTTTAAGGCTATGCATAAGCGGAAGTTCAACTATGAGGTAATAATTTTCTTGCGTCTTGCATAAATTTCTTAAAAGCTGATTACAGATTAGCTGAAAGATCTATTTGAAACTATAGGAGCATGCATATGTTGACACAATTGGTTGACTGCAAAGGATAGGTCCGGGCGCGTGATAGTTAGATATTGCAGTGCTCCTGCCAAACTTCTATATTGGGTAGGATCCTCATACAAGTCTGCACTAAAAGAAATAGATTTCGAAACAGAAATAGGAGTAGATAATGCTTTACATTCTGCCATTCCAGCACATTTTAAAATATCAGTCATATATCTCTTTTGTGAAAGTAGTATCCCACCATCACATTTAACTATATCAATACCAAGAAAGAAACCAGGTTCACCAAGATCCCTAATCTTAAAAGCAGTAGATAACTTTGATAATAAACGGGTTACAAGATCTGGATCACTCCCCATCACAAGTATATCATCCACATAAACTAAGAGGTACACATAAGCAGAATCTTGAGAAAAATAGAACAGAGACACAACTGTTTTTTATGCTTGAAAGCCGACAGAGAGAAAAAATGATTGTAAACGATTAAACCATGTTCTAGGAGCCTGCTTTAAACCATACAGAGATCGTTTAAGCAAGCAAACATGATTTGGATACTGAGCATCAATGTAAATAGGAGGTTGCTTCATGTAGACAGTTTCAGACAGATTACCATTTAGAAAAGCATTATGAACATCAAGTTGTCTAATCACCCAACCAGAGGATATAACTAATGAGAGAAGTAATATGACAGTAGTAGGTTTTACCACAGGGTTAAAGGTATCAAAGAAGTCTTGACCTGGAGCCTGATTAAAACCTTTTGCTACTAACCTGGCCTTGTGTCTCTCAATGGAACCATCTGCTTTCCTCTTGGTGCGAAAAACTCATTTGCAACCAATAACATTCATATCAGGCTTGGAGGAAACAAGACACCACGTTTGATTATGTAAGAGAGCATTAAACTCTTGATCCATTGTTTCCAACCATTCAGAATGCTTGACTGCCTATGAGTAACATGTGGGATCAGTAGGACAAACCTGTACAGTCAAGCCTGCAGGAGGAGCACGAGATTTGCTTCTGGTGGCCATGACATGAGTTCGCTCATTTGGGCGTGTGGATCGACCACATGGACGGCCACGAGGCCGTTTTTCTGTCACTGTAGGGAGTGTAGGAGCCACTTGAGCAGGATCTGTGGAAGGAGGACATGAATGTAACACTGATTCAGCCCAAGGACGTGGCGTAGTGTCTGGAGGAACCTGCAAGACAGTCTTAGTAGCAAAGGGGAAAACCATCTCATCAAATCGGACATGTCTACACACATATATCTTATTAGTTTGTAAGTTCATGCACCTATACCCCCTAAAAAAAACTCTGGGTAATCCATTCTATGATGGATCCCTAACTGAACAAAAGATTGATGTAACTTTTTGTATTCAACTCCCAAATCAAACTGAATGTATTTTATTTTTCTATTAAAGGATCTCTCAACAAGGGTACGAAATCTATCAAGAATAACATAGAGATCAGATTTCAATTTCATGAGAAAGAACCAAGTGTAGCGAGAGTAATCATCAACAAAAATAACAAAATAACGATAACCATTTGTAGACAATAAAGGAGTTGGACCCCAAATATCAGTGTATACTAAATCAAGAATATTCAAACTTAACGACTCAACACATGGTAAAGTAAATCGTGCAGATTTTCCCAATTGACACGCATTACACAAACTAGAATTATCATGAATATTATTTGTAGACCCACTAACCGAACATGACTGAAGAACGTGACTAAGGACACGATGATGTGGCTGACCTAGTCGGTTATGCGAAACAGACGCAGAAGCACGAGCTGACAGAAAGGCAAAAGGAGATGAAACTAGAATAGGAAGAGTATAGAGCCCTCCAAAGCTATTTCCCTGCAGAAGGGTTTCCTTGGTGGTGATATCTTTTACAACAAAAAAAAAAAGGAAGGGTGAAACTCAAAAAACACTTTATTATCTGATGCAAACTTTTGAACAGACAATAAAGATGTTGACAAACAAGGAACATGGAGAATATTAGATAACTTAAGAGACCTAGATGGGGTATCAAAAGTAGCATTACCAACACAACTAATAGATAGACTCATACCATCACCGACACGTAACGTGTCATAGGGCTGTCAAAGTGGGCCGAAACCCGCGGGTTGGCCCGCACCCGCCTCACCGTGGGGCGGGTTAAGGCCACAAGAAGAATGGACCGCGAAAATGCGGGCCTAACGGGCTTAGCCCGCAGCCCGCGCGAGTCGCGGGCCAACCCGCGGGCCAACCCCAATTTAAAANACCGCGAAAATGCGGGCCTAACGGGCTTAGCCCGCTAAGACCCGCAGCCCGCGCGGGTCGCGGGCCAACCCCAATTTAAAAAAAAAATTAAATATACAAATGTTACACAGCAAGGCAGTACTGTGTAACATTATATATAATATATATTATATATAATATATATTATATATAATGTTACACAGCAAGGCAGCGTACTGCCTTGCTGTGTAACAATATATATATATATATATATATATATATATATATATATATATATATATTACAAAATTTAATTTTTAAAATTATTAAACACAAAAAAATTAATATTATTTGTAGACTTATTTTTTTAAACTTTGAATTAATATTAAGTTTTATTAACCTATAAAGTTGGATTGCAAATATGTAATGTTAGTATTTTTAGACTCTATTTAGTTTTTTAAAACTTTGAAGCAAAAAAAAAAATAAATAAATAAAAACGCCCGCGGGCTGGACCGCGGGGCCGCGACCCCGCGCGGGGCGGGTTAGGGTTGTATGAATCCTAACCCGCGGGCCTGGCGGGCCGGCCCGCTTTGACATTACTAGCTATTTATATTTGAGAAGGAAAA